>NW_009593856.1:3039-16754 GCF_000690535.1 Cariama cristata
TTTAAGATCACCCTGATAGTATTGCTGGTGCCCGTGTGGATTAGCAGGAAGCGGACAAGCCTCAGTGGTCTCTCCGCAACATCATGGATTCACGTGCCCTGATGGAAGTCTTCAGATCTGTCGACAAGATCCAAAAGTTGGAAAGGTGGATTCATGTGCCCTGATGGAAGTCTTCAAATCTGTCGACAAGATCCAAAAGTTGGAAAGCTTTTTTTCTTGTGTCTGGGCTGAAATTCCTGGGTAGGGTAGGTATTTGAAAAGGAGTCTCCATGGGCTCAGAAAGATCCACAGTGAAGCTGCATAGTGTTTGTATTTGGGAGCAGCTTGCTTTCTGACCGATCACAAGTTTTGGACTGGTAACAGCCATATGGAGACTAGAAATATGACTTGCTATTTAGCTCTGATGGGCTCTGCAGAAAAGATATTAAAATCTTTAGCTCTGTCCAATTTAAATGAGCATGAGATGTGTACAGCATCTAGCAAAACCTGGCCCCCTCAAATTACCAGGACTGAATTCCCACATGATAAGCTGGGGTATCACCTTTTCAGTTTGTAGCCTGTGCTTAGTGTTTCAGGCTGCATCTCCTCTCTTCTCTGGCTGTTCCTTTCCTACCCCACTGTCCAGCTAACTTGCTTCTTTCCCTTCTTCACATTCCTTTCTTTCACTTCAAACTTTGTTGTCTGTGTTTGGGACAGAACTTCTGCCTGGACTGGTGCAAACAGCCGGATGTTGGACTTCCAAAGCCAGATCTGATTCTGTTTCTTCAGTTAAGCCCAGAAGAAGCAGCGGAACGAGGGAACTTTGGAAATGAACGTTATGAGAACAGCTCCTTCCAAGAGAAAGTTCTACAATCCTTCCATCATCTGATGAAAGACAAGACATTAAACTGGAAGGTGAGTAAATAACTCTAATGGGCCTGTCACAGACCAGGGTGCGGGTCTCTCATGAGAACTCCTGAATTGTGCCCATCGCATCCCTGTGCTCCCCCTTCCTGCTCCTGGTCAGGGTGACGCCTTGGGGACCAGCCAAGGGCACTGTGGTCTGTGGCAGAGAGAGCACTTCCCTGTTCCAGGACCTCCTATGGGGCCCTGTCGGGCCGGGGAGGGGAAGACTTTTATTTGGTTGATTTCTTTTCCAAAAGACCTTTCTGGAAATCATTATCTCTTAAAGACAATCTGCCAAACCTGGGTAAAAAGCAGTGGGACACACCCATGCTCTTCCCTGCCTGTCTCCTTGGCATCCTGCAGCATCTGTCAAGGATTCTGGAATCCCTCCTGCAGCTTGTAGACGCAATATTGATGATCACCTTCCTTCTGATGGAAACTGGCCAAGTGAAGCATTTGCTGTCTTAATGCTACCAGAAGCCTCTCCAAATATATGATCTTTTTTGTTCCACACTGCCGCATTGCTTTTCCTTCTTGTTCATCCCTTGGCGCTGTTTGCAGAGGATTGCGCAGTCAGCAGCCTTATCCCAGAAGCAGCAGCATTCCCCATTTATCCTGTGTGTAGATCATCTAGGCTGAGGTTTTCTGGTGGGGTCATCCTTTTTACCATCTGTATCAAGTGCTCGATCATGAGATATGGGCAGCATCTTCTGTTTATTCTAGAGCGTTCATGTGGACATAGAAGGACACAGGTTATGGATAAGCTACTACTCCCCAGAAGCTGGAGATGTATACAGATTTGCCAAATGAGCAGACTGTGTAATGTAAAAGTAATTCTTCACAGCCTGGTTCAGGTAAACATTATTCTCTAACATGAAAGAGTTTTTGTGTAGTATTAGAACCTGAAGGACCTAGATGTACAACAATCACCAAACTAGGATTTCTATTCCAGTAAATGATATGCTGGGAAATTACCTTCCCCACATCACAATGACTGCAAAAATAAGCTGACAGAAAACATGTACCATAGCACAAAACTCAAAATAATTCATTTAACAAAAGTAAGCATGCTGAGACAATATCGAACTTGTCTATAGTCTGTAAACCCTGATTTTTCCAGAGATTCCAGAAGTGGATCACATTTCCCTTCTTACCAGTCTTGTGTTATTTCTTTTGTTTTCCATCTGTTGCTTGAAAGGAGTTTTCACTTAAAGCAACACATCTGTTTAAAATACTCCAAAGTGCCCAACTATCAGATAAATACCAGAACACATGATGAAGAGGTGTCCCCAAAATGAGTGTGGAAATCCAGTTTCAGTACACATTAAAGGTACAGTTAGCATTCCTGTCTCTCTGACCCTTGGTATCACAGAATAACAGACACCAAACATTGCCAAAGAACCATTTAGTCCAAGGCACGAAACGCAGCTCAGTACCTTTGGTTACACAAATAAACTGGGATCAGCAAGCTGCTTGAGGATATTGTGTGAGCGCAAAGCTGGGGTGCTGGCTGGGCTGTAAGGAAAAGCCTACCATTTAATCATGAGGTCTATTTATTGCATATCCTTATAGCCTGCTCTTTCTCAGCAATGCTGCGTGGGCCAGTGTTGCATAGGTCACTGTGATAAATCTGCAGCTCTCTACCTCTTTTTACCAAATCCTTGCTTCACCTTGGTCACTCCCTCAACCACCTGGGAGTGATGCTGCTACTCTTTAAACATCAGCCTGAGGAAAACCAGCATCATATAGCTCTACCACCTTTACTGACCTCAGCTTGCCGTATTAAAAAAACAAAACAAAACAAACCCAAACCAAACAACAAAAAACCACAAACAAAAAAACTCCCAACAAATCTGAAACTGGAACATCACATGATGGATTTTTAGAGTACCATGGGTGGAGTTTATTTTGAAGAACTGCTGAAGGATCAATACACTGACGTTTCTGGGGGACTACAGTACAGGATGAAGAACCTTTACCCGCCTTTATGTCACATGCCCCAAAGACTGTCAGCAAACAACATACAGCAGCAGCAGTTTCTTCTGCTTCCCTTCATCCAGCCCCACATCTACTTCTTTAAATGTCTATTCCTGAATAAAATAGATTTTTACAAGTCCACTCCAGAAAGAGTGCACAGGAGGTATAATTAGCTCATTTCACTGCTCATGAATAGTAACAATGTTGAGCAATGGGGGGGGAGCAGATAAAACAGCAAGGTGAGTTTTTCTCATTTGGTAGTGTTAATTGAGGAACACGTTTCTGTGGTTTTTGTCTTGGAAACAGACAATGGATGCTTCAAAGAGCATAGAAGACTTGCACAGAGAAATCAAGTCCGTCGCGGAGGAAACCATACAGGAGGTTCAGAATAAACCTTTGGGAGAACTCTGGAAATAAAACTTTATACAGGTTATTCTTTTAGACCCAAGGGAGAACTCACCTCTTGGATCTTCCTCGCTTGGATGAGTCCCCTACATCACCTTGCAGTAACTACAGTTTAGATCCCATGTATTCTTCTCGGTCCAGCACGGTGCTGATGTCATTGTGATGTCATCTGTTCCTCCCCTCTGTCCTGCATAGTCCCTTCTGTATTTTATAAATGAACACACAATGAGCAGATAACAATTCCTTGCAAAAACCTCCCTACCTCGGGCAGGAGCTCTTCTCGCTCTGGTCCTGTAGTGCAGATATGGGTATGAAGCCCTGGGCACGGACAGCAGGAACAGGCAGGCAGCAGCCGTCCCACTTTCAGGGAACTGCTGTGTTTCCGCTTCTTCTGCCTCTCTAGTAAATACATCCCCTGTGCTGAAACCAGTTTGTAGAGGACTCGCTAATAAATTATTCTTTTAAGCATTTTGCACAGGGCGTATTTTTTTTCCAGTAGGATTATCTGTCTTCTGGAAGGATATATGGGAGGTTCAGGCACTAAATTCAGAGCACGTGGTTTGCTGGAGCTGTGGAATGAAGGGAGAGATGAATTCAAGTCTGCTCCCCAGCTGTTCGGTGAGAATGATACAGAAACTGAACTGCTGTGAGCAGGTAAGAGTCTGAAGTAGATCTATTAGCTCATAGCAAGGCCCGTTTGAAGGGTGAGTGACACACAAATTATTTTAGACTGGTCAGGTTACTCCTGTGGCCAAGATCAGAGGAGCAGTCACCTGTGAGTCCTACACAGACCCCAGTGCAATTTAAACAGCCCAGCCCAGGCTGCCAAATCAGATCGGCTATGAATTCATTTAAGTCATCTTGGCAAACTACAATAAACTGGAATGTTCAATTGAATCATTTGCAAAGTGCACTGAGATCTGGGGATGACCAGGAGAGTTACTGTCTCTATCTGCTGGACAGTTAACTCACCTTCTAGCAGGATGGACTGGACTGATCTCCAAGCTGGCCGATACAGATATTAAATCCTGCCGTAACTCTTAGAGACAGATTGAATTGATCCAGTAGCAGGGAGAGGAAGGTAAATGTTTAAAACAAAATTGCTGATGTAAGCATCAGCCAAAATGAAAAAAGCTGCTGCCTTCATTCTACAGCTGCACAGCCCTCGGTAGCAGAAACACTCCTCACGAAGGAGGTGAGCACCTGTAATGACAAATCAGGCCCTTCCAGCAACACTTGAAGAAGACAACACACAGAGAAGTCATTTAATTCATATTAGCCTTAGGATCCTGACTAAAAAGCCAGAAATACCCGTTTAAGATCTAAGAAAGCTGAGCGTAGCTCTGTTATTGGGGATGCATTAACGCTCAGGTAAAATTTTGTCTGGCTGAGCTGTCCTTAACCATAAAAGCACGAACATTAAGTAGTAACTCTTCTTGTGTACAAATAAAGAGGGAGATGCATGCCGAGTGACTAGCTCTTAACAAAAAGGACCTGCCAACGGCAACAGAGGGTACAGCCTTCCGATTCAAGCACGGTGTCCTGCTGTTTACATGGCAAAATGGGAAAAATGGTTATTGGATTGATTACTCTTACTTCTCTAACGTTTGCTACTGCAGAGGTGGTGTTTAAAAGGCTAGCTGGAAACCGATGCTATGAAAAGCTATCAGTTAAATAGCCAAACAGCAGGCATACATTTCTTAAAGGAAACAAGTTTCACTTTCTACCTACCAATGTGACAGCTTTTGAGCCTCTCCTCTGCTTGGCTCTTTCCCCTCTACCTCAAAAGCACACAAGGCAGAGACTTGCCAAAAAAAGCATAACCTGTCTTGAAAGGGCTTACGCTGTTTTAGAATTGGAGAAATGTTGTGCTGCTTCAAATTCAAGTAGCAGAATTGCTATGGAAGTGGTTTTTTCCTTTTCTGCCAGCATGTCTGCAGGTGCTCACCCTCTGGGGCAGGAACATGAACTTGGCAGTCCCAAGCAGCCAGCCTTTATTTTATCAGAAACAGCAAGAGGAAGATAAAGTCACCATTGCACATAGTTTGATTTTTGCTCCCATCTGCCTTCGCTGCCCTAACAGGGTAAAAACTGCCATCATTTTGACAGCGTTCCCAACCGCACTGCAGGGTTGCTAGATACCACCCACCATCACCTTCAATTCACATGCAAGAACATTAGGAGAGGCCAAGATTTTAGATCTGTTTATTCAGATACAAATTGAAAGCAGATGAATGGAGCACAGCCCCACTTCCTCTGCTGCCTCTTCCCCTAACTACAAGAGAGAAGAGGAGAAGCAGGCAGAAAGCAGCAAATAATAATTTAGTGACAGAAGCATTGTGGTTCCCAGTTCAAACCTCTGATTTTGGATAGCATAGGGACAGTTAGAACACCAGTAGGTCAGTCGTGGGGGAAATGGGTCGTTTCTAGCCAGCTGTTACCACCCTTGGGAACAAAAGCATCAACTTGACAGGTTCCAATCCTAAATGTACAAAACAAAGCCTTGTAAACAGGTCTGCAATCTGCAGCATGCATTAAGGAAACTACTTCAGCAACTTCTGTCGCAGTTTGCGTCAAGACAGCTCTCCTCCATGGTTTACCTTTCTCTGAATTCTGTGTGGAAAAGGGCCCCAGGCAGAGCTATCATCTTAAAGCAGCTACGATTTCCAGTATAATTGGACCTTCTCAAGGCATTCTGTCTTTACTGCCCTTTTCGGGATGCTTACTTGAAACAGGTTTCTCCAGGTTAGCTCCTACAGTACCTTTGTGCATACTCTGCAGGGAGGGGAAGCTGGCAGAAGACAAAAGGAAAGATACCAAGGCAGCTAGGAAGCCTACTCGACCTTCGGGCACCTCTTCTGATTTGGAAAGGGAATGTCTAACAGGAGTAGCTGGAGGAACTGCTGAACAACCCACCGAGGACACCTTGAGGAATTTTATAGCTCACATTTTTGGTACCGACAGGATTAATTCCCTAGAGGCCATGCCAGCACACTGCAGCGCAGGCACAGGACTGGCAGATCTCAGTTGTTCAGTCTCACCTCTCCCAGCTGTGGACTTTTTTCCCCCAGGGCTATGGAATCCACTTCTCTGCTCAAAGCAGCTTTCGTGAAGATACGTGCTGTAGAGATTAATCCATTGTAGAGGCACAATGCTGTATTGACTCACTGAGCAAGAACACACACATTCTCTATTCTCCTTCCATTCTTTCTGCTGTTATTTAAACTGAGATTGAGATGTTTCTCCCCAGCAGCATGGGTCTGCTCCACACTTTCTCAGCCAGCCTCTCGCTCATTGAATTACCAGTCATTCGTAAGTTCCCTCAACTTCCTTTTCATAGGATGTGAGGAGAGGGGTATTACACCTGCAAGGAAACGCTGTGTACTGCAAGGCATGAACAGGAGTTGTACTGTAGGAAGCCCAGCCACCTGCGCTCCAGGGGCTTCACAGCTGTCCTGCTGGGACATGTCTGCTGTTCACTTGTGTTGTGAGCTGCAGTCCGAGTCAGCCGGTGAGAAGAGAAGCTGCTAAAGGAATTAACTGTGTGTTTCACCTGCTAAAAGACGGGTGGCTCTATTTAAGCTTCAGAGGGGAGTCCCCATGTAAGGATTTAGCACTCTAACAATTTCTATGCCTCCCCCGGAAGGCCAACTGACCTGCTGATGTAACAGATAGGCTTTGAACTCCTAAGCACCACTGCATCCACTTCCAGCAACTGTTTGCTGCTGAGAAATTCCGAGTCCAGCCAGTAAGGCTGTAACACCCACTTGGTTCTTCATCCCAACGCAGACAATGGGCGCTCCGCTCAGAGGCTGCACAGAATGCCAGGATGGACAAGAGGTGGGGATGGCAGCAAGCGCCTATGAAAACTGGTAGCCCCAGGCTCTCGAAGGAGCTTCCCTCCCCCCCTTCTCCCCACACATAACACAAATTTGCAGAGTCAGTTTCCTATTTGTTTTCAAAGGGATAGGATTTCGAAGTCTTCATCTTCTGAGTCAAAGAACCTTTCCAATCTGTCGGCATCAGAGGAGTCTGCAAGAGAAAAAGAAAGCACTACTTCTGTGGGATGCACTGACTGCTCAGCATCAGTGAGACCAGCAGCTGGAGGGCAGCAGAATTTGAGTGTAAAGTGCCCGCAAGTTCCAACAGACTCAGTGACATACCTGAACGAAGGCTCTGAGGGACAAGAACATATCAGTAGCATGGAAAATGCAGTGGTGAGAATTATACGGTGCGCAGAAGGTGCGCCACATTTCACAGATCCAAAACACAGCCCTGGTGCAGTGCAACTCTGTGGTGCGACTGCTTTGTCCAACCTTCCTGTGCGCAGCTCTGTATTAGCAGGAAACCTTTCTGCCTCAAGAAGCTCAAAATAGGAGAACTTGCCCAGGTCTGGACTAATATCCACGAAGATTTCTGTCCCAATTAAGTGATACGGGAACATTTCCCGCCCTCCTCCATGTATCAGACTTGTTTTTCTGCTATAGTTGCCTTCGATCCAACTACTGGGGAATGTAATTATACAACATGCACTCTCCCAAAAGCAATTAGTACAGTCCATTTTGTGAGGAACAGTAATGGACTTGATCTCTCCTGTGCATCCTTCCAACTCTATGGTGAGGAGGGAACATATACCTAAAGGGGAAACAACTTTACCATAGGGGAAAATCAGGTGAGAACATATGGGCAAACTGGGGAAGTAAAAGAGAAAGCTATATTAATTCAGGCGTCAAGAAACCTCTCACTGGACTTGGCAGAACAGCCAGCCAAAAGCTAAACCGCAATAACTGATGGCTGGGGACAGAGAAATGCAAAGCTGCAGACCCCTCCTTGAACATTTTGTGACAAGCTTTAATCCCACAGTAGAGTGTGCAAATGCCTGGTGTCACTGTTTTTGATCAAACTGCAGTGCCCATGAGTGCTGGCAGCACAGCTTTCAGAGGTGCTCCTCAGAGGAGTGGCCCCCTTCACTTAAGCAACACAGCAGAGAACCCAACCGGCTGGGGAAAATAAGGACAAGGGGCTGGACAATGAAAGTACAATTATTCCTCCTTGTGAGGGGTAGGACTGTAAGAGAAACAGAGTGGACACAGCAGATGGGAGAGGCTCTACAAGCTAGGGAAGAGGGAGAAGGACAAGTAGCCCATTACAAAAACATTTTTTAGAGCAAAAAAGGCAGCAATTAGGGACCATTTAATACAGGCAAGGATCAATTCCCAGTTTAAGGGAATCAAGCATTCTTACAGAAAAGGACAGTGAGATAAAAAAGGCTTTGAAATTTCATGCTAAGGAGAGAGAGACTGTGGAAGCACAGGGTGCAGGACGCAAGTGACAGGACACAGTCCAATGCCTGGTGACAGGGTAAGTTTGTCCACGCATACTCACTCCTCTTGGCAGAAGCTGTCAATGGCTCTTTATCTCCTGCAATGTTTGTGCACATTATTAACACAAAAGCAGAGCCTGACAGCCAAGATACTGCCCAGCCCTTGTTCCTTTTTGCATTAGTAGTGGTACAGGCACAGGGAAGGAGTGCCTTACACTGGAACTATGTTTGAGCAGCCCCATCTTTGACCATTTTCATTACCTAAAAACTCAGTTTTCAGCATTTTCAATGGACCCTTTTGATTCCTCCAAGCATCCCTTTACAAATCATGGATTCACATTGCTGTAATAGCCTATGAGCTTGTTTTTTCTTCCCCTCAGTCACCATCACCATTCACAGACTCATTCTAAAAATCATCCTGAGACACTGTGGGATCTGCGAACCACTAGCTGAAAGCCAAAGATCAATTGACCTAAGAGCTCCAGATCAACCTCCTGGCAGAACTGGAAGTCGCTGTGCAATTCCACACAATTTCCAGACAACCAAAGGGACCAGCTCACCCTTAGCTCTACCTCCCTGCATGGCCTCACCTGGCGTGAGATTCAGGACATCGGGGTTGGAGAAATGTGACGGCTGGCGTTCGACCAGTTCGAACATTGGCAGCGCTCCTCTTACCAGGGACAGCTGTGGAGCGAGAGTAGAGCCATGAGAACCAACTCCTCTGTACTCACGGTGCTCTGGGTCTTTAAGGGGTAATAACAATCTGTTGGGACTTCATTGCAGCTGAAAAAAACGTTTCTCAAATGTTGGACTCGCACCAACAGAATTTCAGAGCTACGCTCCTTTTGGTAGTTTAATAATCTACTTTCATATGCTTTAAAATGGGATCATGCTGCAGAGAACATGGTCTCTGTGCAGCGCTTTGGAAACAAGACAATACTCTATATTCCTTTCCCAGCGATATAAACACAAACCTTTTTGATTTGCTGACACCAGTTGTTAAAGTCCTCCTCTGTGTTGCAGAAAAAGCCCTGAAAAAAAAAAAGAATTTATATATTGTAGATCAATCATTTCAGTCTTAAGGCCTTGCATTAACGCCAAGCAACATGATTAGGACTGTGAGCAGTTACAACACCCAACTGCCTTGCTTTTAAACTGTGGCTTACGCTGCCCTGTTAAACTGAACACTTGCCATACGCTTGGCGTGACCAGACTATCCCAGTGCTGGAATCATCAATGTAACAGTCTGCTCTACTGCAGATGGAAAACTCCGCAGAAACAACAGGCAGGCATCTCAGGTTCAACAGAAAACAAGCCACACTGAATCATAATATGGGTTCAGGAATAGATTCAGATTTGCCCATCAAAAGGCAGAAATCAAAGCCCAAACTAAACCTGAGAGAAGGATACTGCCCCGTGAGGAATGGCATTTAATTGCCATGCAAGGGGGACTTCCCCATACCAAACCGCATGAGGAGCTTCTTTACCAACGTTACTGAAACCCATGGCAGCACTTGCCCAGAGCACAGCACACCCAATCCATCACCACTGCCTTTGCCAGTTCCCTGGGGAAAGGGACAGCTGTGAAACAGAGGGATCACAACATTGCTCCTTCGGGTGATGGGGAACAAGCAGCAGGAACGCACCACTGCAATGGAGGGGTCGAGCTCGGCAATGCTCATTCTGCAGGGAGGGTGCTGGCAGTGGAAGCTTTCATCAGGGAGACAGCCGCTGTCATTGGGCTCCACTGCAGGCTGCGTGGTGTGGGGATCCAGGTAAATGAGTTCCTCACCTGGACAGACAAGCAAGAAGACATCAATAGGAAGAATCAGGCCAGGAGCTGGTCTTCTGAGAAGCAAACAGTGAGACAGAAAGAGGAAGAAGAGCGATAACAGAGCCAACTCTTGTAACCCCACAGAGGAACCGACATTCTAGGGACAACTGGCTTTCAGCCACTTTCCCAAATGCTTCTCATCCAGGCAAAGAGCGAGCTGCCAGCAGAACCATGGTGGCCGCTCCACAACGACACCCTGGGATCAAGGCACAGGCACTACTTGGATACTGTTCCTGCACGTGCCTTCCAAGGTCCTATGTAAGCTCAAGTAGGCCCCAGAAATCCAAAGCACAACCAGCTGAGGTCTCAGGCACAGAGAGAAAATCAGAGGGAAGGAGGAGAGTAAAAGGACGACAGTTTTTAGAGTTTCAGGAAGGGGACAACTAAAGGACAGATAAATCCAGCCGAGCCCCTAAAGGGAGGTCAGCTCTGAATGTAGGAACACGTCTCTATGCACACCTCTTTACAGACAGGATTTAGCATTACACAGTGGAAGTTTATGGTCTGTACTATGGCCACTGTTCAAAGCTACATCACTCAGGTCCTCGCAAAGAGGTTCAGTCCACAGCAACCTTCCACACTTCCAGCAGGAAAGAAGAACTCTGCAGCATGCACCACAGACCAAGCAGGAGAGTTGTACCACTCCACAAGCATTTTTCAGCTAGGGGGAGATGCTTGGAAAGTCTTTGCAGTACTCTGGGCACTCACCTACATAGCCAATGAAGTAGTGAGCACTGTTTGGTTTCCCTCCGATCACTCCCAGGGACTGGGGCATCATGAAGCAGTGCTGGAAAAGCAATACAGAAAACACACAGCTGACAGACAGTGAGACAGCAAGTGGCAACAAAGGCAAACATCCAAAAATGCAGCGGGAAAGAAAGATGAGGACACTGAAAATCCGCAACTTTAGCAGCAGAAACAGCCATTTCTGGAGAGAAGCTCCATCAGGAAGGCTGAGGGCTGCAACAGGGCCTTCAAGGAACACAGAAGCAGCTCAGAAACACTTTCAACTGCTGACAGGAACACACAGGTGGACCAAATGGAAGAAGCAGCCCTACTCCAGGACTCAGTTTGGGCAAGTCCTGGCCCTGCTGCAGTCAGTGGCAAGATCCCCTAAAGCTGTCATCAGGTTGCAACTGTGCTTTCGGGAGGGAACAATCATTCAAGAAACAGTTTTAACTTCCTTATCCAGCTGCAGTGTCCAGGCACCATCTACTGAATTAAGGGCAAGTAATTTCACGTTAATTTGGAGCTCTCTTACCTGTGCAGCACAGAGCTTGCTAGCATTAAGACAGCAAGACAATGTGCACCCTGCCTTATGCATGTACTCTGCACACCCTAAATTCTGCAGCCTCCTGATACTCCAACCTGTAACCATCTGCCAGCTTCTAGCCTCAGTCTGCAGTACAAGTTCCAGCAACAGAGCCGCAGGGAGTTTGCAACACTACATTCATTAATGCTTAGGTTGCCAACAAGCACAGTACAGTTGTGCTGAACAAATGCTTTAGCAGACTGGTACCATCTAAACACAAAGAGGGACTCAGATTAAGTTGTGAAGTAAGATCCTCAAAAAAAACCCCACCAACCAGAAAAGCCCAAAACCCCCATTTTCCTAACTATAGCCTGCAAGAAACCATATCCTGACCTCTGACAAGGATTGTCTCTAAACGCATTTTTCTTTTGCAAATAGGACAATTCCTTCTGAGTATCTTTGCCCCAAAAAACAAATTCCAGAAATGACTTCATTCACAACAGGGTCCTTAAGCATCAAGAACACCAGGAATTCAGCTCCAGATCCCCTACCTTTAGTGTTTCAATATAGGCTTCATTGATCTCTGTGAGCCCAAGGCGGAGAGGTATCAGCAGCACCAATGGTTTCCACAGTGAGAGCCTATCTCTAACCCCCGCTTCCTCTGGGTACCCGTTATAGAGTACGTCTGACTCCACAGCAGGGCATGCTGCAGCTCCAGCACACACGAAGTTGGACTGGCACAACCGCCCTACAGAAAGGGAACATGAGCAGAAAGCATCAGAAACAACCTCCATTTCTAAACCTTGAGTAATTCTATTCAAGCTCTGATCAACAATTGCTATTTACTGAAAGCCTACAGCACTTGGAAAAAAAAAAGAAAAAAAAAAAGAAAAGCTTAAACAGGTCCAGCGCTGGGATCATGTGATGTATGTACTCCCCGCAGGGCTTCTGGAAGGGCTCGGCATTTCATCTAAGCTTACATCAAGATTATGCCAACGCATGCTGTACTCACAGCCACCATCTGGTGGGCTGTTAAAATGCAAATTCTTCCAGCAGGTGAGCAGCTAAGCAACAACCTGTGCCAACAAGGTTGAACGAGTTGATTAGGAGGTCAGGCAAGAGTCCTGAATTCAGAAAGCGTGTAGGCAGAAAGAGAAAAAATCTGGAGTGTTCCACTCCAGAGCTCATGGAGGATATAAAGACAATTGAACTGAATGAGGAAAGTGTTATGGCTTAGCACAGGAAATATTCACCTGTAATTAGTGCTGTAACAAGATATAAACATGGTGTCTATCTAGAGTAGTTGTAATTTTCCTAAAGTTCACTAAAGCCTTCATGGGAATCCTTCAGAAGCTACTTTGGAGACCTAAAGCAGGATGATCATTAAACTACGCAATTTCAGCGTGAGCTTTGCCTGTAAGATACGGAGCAGTAAAACTCCTCGGGGCGTACACATGACGTAAGCGCTATATGTCCTCATTCTACAGGTTTGACAAACACACAACCAAGCTGTAATGCAACCAGATTATGTAAATTCTGGTACAGAAAAATCTCCAAGCCTACCTGTCTCACTGGCTAATTTCATTACTTGCTGAGTGAGTGAAGAAAAAACCCAAACCCCAAAGAAACCCACAGGGCTTTAATCACAAAGCCAAGGCAATTAGACAAAATGCCAGAGGCTCATTTAATTTATTCCTGGACTAAGCTGAATGCCAGGACACTCTAGCAGGTAGGACACAACATAAACAAACACCTTCATCACCAGCCATTTCAGCAGCGTGTGTACTCACTACTAAGAGCTTCGAACGCAGCTGAACAAGGAGAATGTTACACCCATTAGAAGAAACAGGACTTTGAGCTAAAGCCTCAGTATGAGAGATAATCTGCGCTGAAGAGTTTGCAGTTGCTCCCTATACTGTCCCTCAAGGAGGGAGAAGGTGTATCTTTCATGCACAGACATATTATAGTTACCAGAGGTCCTGAGAAAATTGAAAGTCATTATTTGTAGTGATTTATCCTGTTAAAATAGTAAAGATCGG
>NW_009593856.1:16766-30714 GCF_000690535.1 Cariama cristata
GGGGGTTTGTTGCAGTAGCCTGCCTGTTCCGATGATCTGAAATCAGCTGCCAACCAGGGCTGTTGCTGAATGAGGTGTCACTGCAGGTTTCCTCATCAGACAAAGCAACTGGCAATCCTGTGCTGTGATATGAACATATTTAACCCAAGTTTAAGCAGTAGGGAGCTTGGCACAGACTAAATTCACCTTGCTTCTTTGGCAGGCCTTGCAGCGCTATGGTGCCACAGCACAGCAGAACCGGCCTAGAGCTTCCCAGCGGGATCCAAACTATTTACTGCAAACATATTCCAACAGACCTGACACAACATCTCTCCTGCTGTGGCTGCTGCTGTCAGGGACTGGTTTTACTGTCTTGGTTTCTCACCACCCTTCTGATGCACAGGATCCTCCAATGCCCAACTAAAAGCCCCTTTTTGATACAACAGACTGACTCAGAAGGGATAAAGACGGATGGTTCTTCACCGCTGTAGCAAAAGGCATTTCCTATGAACCTTAGGCTGAACAGTATTGGTGACCCAGTTTAGCAGATGTATGAAACAGCATTAGCTTCTGAATGCTTCACTATTGACAGATGTTTGGGGCACAAGATATATAACACATACCTACAGACATGTAACGCATCAGACCCACAGTGACTTTCAGGCCCTGAACAGGTACATGATCATTCACATTTGAGCAAAATAAACAAACACCCCCTGCACATTACGAGCTGTATGAACACATTCCTTGAAGTGGTGTCAGTGCTGAACAGTCAGTGCCACACAGACAAGAGCCTGCAGCATACCAAGCCTCGCAGCCAGCATGCTTCAGTTCTAGAAGTACATGTTTTCAGGCTAAAGATGAAAGATAAATCCAATTTCTGTTTTCACGCTGGCCCTTGTTTAAGCCAAGGGTACCTTCACAGGACTACATGTACCTAAGGTTAGACAGGCATTTCTCAATCAGACCCTACATTTCTTGGCCTCTCAATTCAGACTATGCGATAAGAGATGTGACTTTGTAAAGTGATGCGCACTCTATTGACAAAATGCCTGTTAATTCATTTTGGCTCTGTCGCAGCCGAAGCTAGCCTAAATGATGCCTGCCACGATCTCACCTGTAACCTTGCACCAGCTCCAGCACTCACTGGACTGTTGTACGTGCTGTTTCAGAACACTAACCTGGCAGAAAACATTGCATGGTTTTGTGCTGTATAAGCGCACCGCCTCATGAGTTAGTTAGCAAGCGAGGGGAAGGCTTGTGTGGCCAGGACCATGCAGGACTGCAGCAACCAGCAATGCAGGCATTCAGCTTTGGTTACTACGGCACTGTAGCCTGAGCAAGCACGCTAGGGACGAACACATCGCACAGCTGCTCAGCCTCCAGAGCCATCCTATTGTCAGGATGCACCAAGGGAAAAAAAAAGCAAAGATAAAAAAGAAAGGGGGGAAAAAAAAAAAAGAGAGAGAAACAAGCAGTGAGCACTCCTTAAAAGATGATGAGAGATCCACTCCAGAGGTGGATTCCCTTCTTCCCCCCAACCTGCCAATTTTGTTCATTTTCCTCTCCACCAATCTGTTCTAGTTTTCTTATTCTGCCTAATAGCAGAGACGTTCCTACCCCATTATATAAGAGAGGAAGCAGCCATTTACTGCTTGCTACCTGTGGCCATAAACAAGTTTGACGCTACCTTCCAAGCACCTCCCACCTATTGTCTGAAGGTCAGCAGACCTCCTCTCCAGATCCAGAGGCCAAAGTACCAAGTCAGAGGCTTTATCAGATGAAGCAAAAGTCAAACAAGGGGCTTCCTTGCCCTAGAACAGCAATTCTCATCTGGTTTTAGCACGCTTGGCCACAGCTTTAAGACAGAACATTTACTTTGTGCTTGTTGTGTTGTACTACTATATGCTCTCCAGTTTTTTTCTGGCTTCTTGCTGCCAGAGGATATACCACATTCTACTTCCATGTGATACTTACGGATTTCTTCCATCACTACTGTGTTGTCCATGGCTATATGTACTGCCAGTGAACTCCATGTATCAAAAGTTGCAAGTTTTCTATAGGAAAAAAAAGCAAGGATTAGTTACAACAAGACAAAGATGGTGGTGTTTCAGAGAGGAGAAACTGGATTAGGAGAGATTGGCTTTCATCAGTTATGCTGTGAAGTATGCTTTTATACATGTATCAGAGTTGTAGACTTCACTGCCACTAGTTAATATGGCTGGAAGAATAAACAAGATTGCAAATGGGACCCCACCTGGGAATTTGTCCCTCAGCAGCTACTAAGTACAAGAGCCCTGATACAATCTTCAACTCAAATGTAACTGCTGGTTACCAGAAAGGGAGACAGCATAAAAAAATAAATAATAATAAATGAAAAAAAAAACAAAACACAATCACTTTTACTTTCTGTACATATCTCCTGATCACCTATACCAGATCCTGGGCTAATTTGGCATATGGTCTGACCTGGGAAAGCTGCTTTTAGGCAATCCTAGCCTATTCCAGGGAGCTATCTCCTCACCTAACCCAAGTCAGGGAAGAACGGTGACAGGAGGGAGAATGTTTCTCAAAATACAGTGTGTCTCAGTTATTAAAGGCAGTCCATGCTCCAGCACCGCTCTGATCCTCTGCCTGTTACGATCGAACCCAGGCAGCAAATATTAACGCTTTCCTCTGCTAATGCATTAGTGACTTGATGGCTCGCTGGCAGCTTTTTGTTAACGATGACACTGTTGTCGGGTCAGCAGAGGCAACTCAGAGGCTAGCAGAGATCCAAATGATGGCAACAATCATCTACTCTGACACTTGCTTCTGGTGTCTGCCTGTCTTTGCTTCTGTCCTCAACTTGAAATCTGTTTTCTCTCACATCCTGCCAGCACCTGAATGACAGAAGGGCTCTTTTCAAGTTCCTGCCCAAGCAGGTTGATAAAGTCAAGCAGGTTGCCTGCTAACGGCATTAAAACACACAGCTGCACTTCAGCCAACGGGCAGAAACCTGTAAGCTAGGAGGTACTACCGACCAAATGATCCTACTGTGTGGTTCAAAAGATATAAAGGGAAAACGCAGCACTTACTTGAGCACTTGTGCGACTGTGTTTGGTCCATACCACTGACCTATGGATTTTCCCTCTCCAACTCCCATCTGGGCTGCATCACAAGAAAAAAAAAAAAAAAAACCTTTTGCAAATAATTTCACCTGCACTGCATCCCTTCCTAATCAGAGTTTGTATTTAATAGGGAGGAAATCTCACTTGGAAACATTTTTGAGTCAGCAGAATCTGCCCTTTCATGGGGTAACTTAGTATACATGGGAGAGAGAAGCATATCCTGAAAGACTGTAAGGCAAATCCTTTCCCCAAAATACAGTAACGCAGAAGTTCAAAAGGCAATGTTACCTCAGAAGAAATTTTACTTAAGAGTGATCACCAGACCACTCCTGTAAACTGAGGTTCTGTTTGCTGAAGCTATAGGCGCCTTAAGACCCTATAGGAAAAACTGGATCAGGCTGTTTCTCTTTTATTTGCCAGGGAAGTTTATATCAAAGTGAGATCCTTCCTTAGTCCATTTGCTACTTCTGAGAATTTCTTTGCTCAGCAATCTTCTCGTATTACAAGGTCCTAGTGAGAATAGCAGCCACATGCATTCCTCCCACCTTAGCCTGCTAGGATATAGAAAGTGATGCTGAATATAACCTGAAGCATTAGGCAAACCTGACAGCCTTAGTGGAATCAAGAAGAAAAATCCATCATAATCCATAATAGAGTGGTAGTTTTACATCACATCAGAAAACAAGCAGCACAGTACCATGTACTACCTGACCTGCTTGTTGTTTTTTTTGTTTGGTTTTTTTTTTTGTTGTTGTTGTTTTTTTTTTTTGCTAAGCTAGTAAAACAAACACAGAGCAATGTTCTACACTCATGGGAACCCAGACTGAGTATCTCCACCCTCTTCAGCACCCAGACTCTTACCTATCTGGTGAATGGAGTAGTAGCTGTCTTTTTTGTCAATGAAGGCATTAAGAACATTGAAGTAATTATCCGTCTGCCTCTTCCCTTTTATCCACCTCCAGTCTAAGACAGACAAGCAGACATATGAAACAAAACACGGTATTTATTAGCAACGAGAGGCTGTAAGCTACAATTCTCCTCCCTCTGCATCCATCAGCCGACCCGATTTTCATGTCACGATGTTATTGCTAGGCATCTGAGGCATTCCCAACACTAAAGGATTAATTTTAAAAGAAAAGTAAGCATTCTCACAGCTGGAATGAAGCAATATCACCCACAAAAAAGTAAACAGACAAAAAAAATCAGAAAAAACAAATTGTGCCTCTATCCCATGGATGGGAAATAGGATTACAATTTCTCATTGACAGGTGTGAACTACATATTCTGGGAAGAAAACAGGTGACCTCACTACAAAAATCATTCCCCACAAACTCAAAGGCCACCACCAACTGTCAAAAAAGTGCTCTGGTATAACCGCTTACAGATCAAGCATGAGTCAAGGACAAGAACAGAAGTATTCAGGGAGAGAAGACTACATTGAGTAAGCGAGAGCTTTGTGACAAAACTGAACTATAAACAAGAATCAATCTACTAAGTTGTTTCAAACTTCAGCTATATAAAACACACCCTTCAAGAAAAATCTAGTACACACTTGGCTTCAATGGATTTAACTAGCACGTTACAGGGCTCTGCCTGGTTTTAAGGCTTGGGCAACTATATCTATGTATGTAGAGTTGTAGACAGCAGGGAGAAAACTGCTGCAGGGTTTCCAGTAGACTGTTTCTTCAACAGCCCTGAACTTGAGAAGACTGAAGAAAAACTTAAGAGAGTCCTCAGCAATCCCCAGCTGTGCCCTTGTTATCTGCTGTCCTTACAAGTACTGCACTTGTGGGAGCACATGGCCCTGGAAGTCGGTATGGGCTGTGCACTGGTTTACCTCTTCCCAAATGCCTGCAGACCAAGGCCTGAGCAAAGATCATCTGGCCACACCGCAACATACAGCCCCAGCCAGTATCAGATGTGGGACCAGTTCCTCCTGTAAATGAGGACAGAAAATAAATATGTTATGAATAGTAAAACATTGCCAAGAAGGAGAAGAAATGAAAGCACTGTAAGTCTGCACAGGTAGCAGGTTCACCCAAGAAATCAGGCAGGGAATAAGGACTACCTTCGCTCACATACCCAAGGCTGAGAAATAAAAATGTAGTTATTGATGAGTAACTTATTGACATCCCTTAGAAACAAACAAAAAAACCCTCTAACACTAACTGAAAGGGAAAAAAACCCCCAAACTTCAAAGGGAAATCCAAGCAACTCAACTAGAAAGAGAGCTGCATTTCTCAGGAGCACAACAGCTCTTGAGCCTAAGTGCAGACTCCCCGCCCAATTCAGAGACACATTTCTACACAGAGGTGCTTGTTACAGGTGACTTCTTGTGATCCTCATCTTCAGGAGGCAACTCATCATGCAAAACAAATCACTCCCAAGGAATTCCCACATCATAAGCAGCTATGACTGGATGAGATTCCAAAGTGAACAATATAGTTAAGCAAAAAAAACCAACCCACCAGCCAGAAAAAAAAACAAAACCAAATCACAAACCACCCCAGCAACAAAAAAAACCCACATCCGACGTAATACTGGAGAATAAGCTGGGTATTACCTCACACTGGAAAGTCTGAGACAAAGGCCTCAAGGCTGGAAGCAGTTCCCTGACAGAACTTCAAAAGGAAACTGCTGCCTCTCCATTGAAGCTCTGGCTATTATTACAAGTTTCATAGATAAAATGTTTAGCGTGACCACAGCAAGTGAGCTGTCTTAGAAGTATGCAGTCAGCTGTCCCTTAGCACAGCTGGTAGAAGTAGTTTCTTTGTAATGCTTTCTACTTTTGATCCTGTGCAACTACTCTGCACGAAAAGCACAGGGAGAAAAATCACCCAAGAGAACTACTTAATCAACTTCTGGATGGCCAGCAGCTATCTTCTATAATTTTGCCAGCAATTTGTAACATATACAACATCTGAAATTGATAATGCTTTACAAAATTAGCATAAGACATTCCCCTTACCCTCTGAAGGGCTCACAGTATTTAAGTGGGCAAGTACAGAGGGAAGTGGCCAACAATAAAAGGGATGACTGGGAGAAAAAAGACTGAAAAAGGAAAGGTTTATTGTATGACATGCAAATTGTATCTATACTGTAAATGGGAAATGACTCAGAAAATGGGATTTCTATTCACCCCTCAATAACTCACCTAGAAACCCTGATTGTGTTTGTGAGCCATAGTTAAACACACGCTAACCCTTCAATTTCAATCGCATGTTTAAGTATGGCTCACAAACGCGAATTTAAAGGGAATAAACTGCATCAAAGATGTCTCATAGCTTGTTAGGCAAAGGTTTCCCAGTAGGGCAAGAACAGAACAAGACAGAAAGACCAGCTGCCAAGAAGTCTCTTTTCCAAATCTGAGCCATTTTCCCTGCTGACCGCTGGGGATGATGCTGACAGTGGGGACACGGATGGGGCTTGGAATCCCATTTACCTGCTCTTAGATCTCTTCTGATACACCTTCCACCCAGCACACAAAACTAAACTGCAGAAGAGATCATGCAGAATATCTTAAGGAACCAAGACATCCTCCTTTGAGTTCACTCCCCATATTACTACGGTTCCTGTGTGTAACAGCCACTTCAGGCATTTAAACCCCGCCAACCAACGAAAAACCCCACACAGTCTAGAGTAGATGCACGAAGGCAGTAATTTCTGTATCAGATCTCTAGCTTTCATTATTTTAATCCACTTCAAGCCCAAGATCATCATTAAATAATATTTCACGTGAGACTTACGTAGGCCCTAACGAACATGAAGTACAAAAATCTTCCCATGTTGCTCAAAGAAAGGATGTTTCTAGGTAGGCTTCCCAAACTCATTCTTGTGTCCTTTTTAAAATCACTGTTATCGCTCATACCCAAGTGGATGAGGAACTCCCATGATCAGATAAACAAAAAGTCTATCCTATCAATTAAATGAAGTGCATTTCAGATTCTTATAAACAGAAGTGCATTAACATTATGCTTGCAGGGACTGTTTTATTAAGTAGAGATAACCGGACTATCATCATTTCCAGGATGCACTTAGACTCATCCACAGTACGTACCGATAGCAGGGAAGTTCTTTCTGTAGGTGAACCAAAGCCGAGAGGTCACATCCAACAAGATCTCTTCTTTTTCTGAAAAATTTTCAGTATCAAAAGGCACGCACATGAGGGTAACACCAAACACAGCTAAATCCATCTCCCACTCACCTTCCCTAACGACAACAGCATTCTGCTCCTCACACAGTCTGCATGCCCAGAGAGGCAAAATCTGGCTGAGGAACAGGACAGTGCTGCTATGTAAAAGAAACTTTCTTTTTTCCCCAAAATAGCTGCAATCAACCCAGACACACTATGGCCATAGGCAAATTATGAAGCAGTAAATCACCTTCTTGCCTTTGCTCAGAGCTATTCCCTTGCTTCAACCATCCTGGCCTCACGACACAAGTCCCAATAACTACTATAGGGTAACCTTCTGCACAAAAATATTTCAGAGTCCGCGGAGATGGCCAGACATACAGTAGCATAGCAGTTACGGTCCACACGCTTTGCCAGCAAACAGACAGACTCTGCAGCGTACTTACAAGGTTTGCAGTCACCTTGCTGCTCAGAAAGCAAAGTGCAACACTATCAAAGTCCTCTGGAGTGTTAGAGCACACTGCATTGTGCATGCAAAATACCTGTAAAAACACTGTATTTCCGACCGAGGATCCAAACGGGTTCTTTGGTCTCAGGGAAGTCTTCGTATTCGAACCTGAGAGTGTCATAGGTAAGAGTAGCTGGAAAGAGAAAGAAGAAGTTACACACCTTTCATAGCTTTTCATTGTGTATTAAAAATCATATGAAACTACAGAATCAGAGCTGCTGTCACCCAGTAACTTACACACCCAGAGCACCCGGCTCTAGCTGGCAAGAAACAGTTCAGCTCCTCCTGCAACCCCAACTCTGGAAGGCGCAGAGAGCTGATGCAGCCCTGGCTCACTCCTGGCTCCTCCACAAACACAAAAGCAGAGGGATTTCCAGGTTCGGTCAGCTCCAGGTTCTGCCCAGTGCAGAAAATGGTCACGAAAACGTCGAGGACTTCAGCTGGCAGCTGCACTCTGTTTCCCAGAACAGGCACCATCATGCATGTTCATCAGCAACAATATTAAGGTCCTCTTTTTAAGCGAGCAAAGTGATTAAAATCCTTCTTCCAGAGAATATAATTTTTGGTGGTGGAACACAAAAAGCACAGATTGCATTAAGATGGGAACTAAACCTTGCTGTGCAAGTCAGTCCCTCCTCAAGAGGCAATGAACCCAGCAGAAGTCATCACCTGCACTGAAAACAGCCTGCAGCTTGAGGAGCAGCACTATCTTTACAGATGTCACACTAAAATCCGAGGAACACAGAGCTGTCTAGAGATGTGTTTGTTTGCAGGTGACAGACAAACCTTACGTCTATTTTACTGGCTCCCTTCACAGCATGGTATCCATCAGTGCCCAGATATCCATCCTCTTACATGACCACTACATAACAACTCAGCAGCACAGCTTAAGCTTTCGTGCAAAAGGCACAGGCAATAGGGAGGAAAAAACCAAAAAAACAGGACAGTTGCATGAACTGTGCTTCACTAGGTCTGCACTTGGAGACAAGGCACTTTAAAGTGGGCTGGGAATCCTGGAAATGAACCATCTAATTTTGTAGGTGTCAATTTGTTAACAAACCAGCTATAAAATTTAAAGTAGAACTAAGCCAGACTCTTCTGTAACTGTTAAAGTGGCTATTGAAAATCTCTCTCACAGTAAATCATAGAATCATTATGGTTGGAAGAGACCTCAAAGATCATCAAGTCCAACCGTATACCAGATGCCACCATACCTGCTAAACCCACTAAACCATGTCTCGAAGCACCACATCTAAACGTTTTTTGAACACCTCCAGGGACGATGACTCCACCACCTCCCTGGGGAGCCCGTTCCAATGCCTAACAACTCTAACAGTGAAGAAGTTCTTCCTCATGTTCAACCTGAACCTCCCCTGGCGCAACTTGAGACCATTTCCTCTCGTCCTATCGCTAATTACCGGGGAGAAGAGACCGACCCCCACCTGGCTACACCCTCCTTTCAGGTCATTGTAGAGAGCGATCAGGTCTCCCCTCAGCCTCCTCTTCTCCAGGCTAAACAACCCCAGCTCCCTCAGCCGCTCCTCACAAGACTTGTGCTCCAGGCCCTTCACCAGCTTTGTTGCCCTTCTCTGGACTCGCTCCAGCACCTCAATGTCCTTCTGGTAGTGAGGGGCCCAAAACTGGACACAATATTCAAGGTGTGGCCTCACCAGCGCGGAGTACAAAGGGATGATCACTGCCCTGGTCCTGCTGGCCACACTGTTTCTGATACAGGCCAGGATGCAGTAAAATCTGCGATAACATGACATGAGTTTAAAACAGGGCAACGGACTAAATGACCCCAAGCTCCTCTCAGCCCCATTTTCCATGAAAGCCACCACCCTCCATGGTGCACACCTCGCTTTTTGCTTCCCAGGAGAGGCACTTGCTGCTTTTCTCCGGTGCTGCCTATGTAGCCAGATCTCACCCTTCTGACAAGTACAAGACGGTCGTAGATGAGCTTTCCTCCCAATCATTCCCTGCCTAGCTTCCCAAAGCATCATCTGATGCACCAGTAAATAACAACTTGGCTGATTTGCATCAATGATAGCTCCAGAAAGTCACAAGGTTCTGCTCTCCCTCCTTCCAGACATCTAGGACACTCCATGTCGTGCCCTGGCAAACAAGCTACGCAAGACATTTTGGCCTCCTGTAGGTACCTCATCAGCCTTCTGCCCCTGGGCTCTCTGACCTGAAATTCCAGTTCCAAATGTCAAAGAAAACATTTAGGTAGCAGCAGCAAGACACCATCAGTAAGACCAACTACTGTTTAAGCAGGAACACTAGCAACTAGAGATGAAAATAGGCTCCTAAATCAAATTTCTGGCCCTAACCCTAGCCCAAAAAGATTCAAGGCATGTTCATTGTGTGAATCAGTCTATAGACTGTTTCAGGCACGTTTAGGATAGCACGGACCACATGTTCCCATTCCTGTCCCATGATGTGACTTCCCAACAGCAAGCTAAGCAAAGCAATTCTGCTTGCACAGAAAAGTTCCAGCAAATTACTGCAGCCTTTTCCCCTAACAAACTTCAGCAGCAAATTAAGAATATCTTTACCATATACTAGCCAAACTTTATGAATCCCCAGCAGTCCATGCTTTCTGTGTTTATCTTCACTTAATAGCTTTGCCCCCTTTCTTGCTCAGTGTCGGAGATTTCTTTCCAGGGAAGGAAGCGACATGACTTGTACAAATGTTTTCAAGTGTGCATCACTTTCTCCCTTAATTTTCAGAAGTTTCCCTTTGGGATGAGACATTACGAGTTTATTCTGACAGCTCAAAGGGAGGCTAGTCATTAGGATTTTTTAAAATTCGGTGCATTACCAGATACGGTCTTAACATAAAAACTGAAGTTCTCAGATAGGTTTTAAAGCTCCGAGGAATATTTTGTAGTTTATTTTGCCAGTTCTCAAGCTTGCCATGAATCCAGCGCTCTGTCAAAAGAATCTCAAATAGCTTAAATAAAATGACCGAAACAAGGATGCTACACAGAAACTACCAAGCTATCCACCATCCCTCTTTCTCCTTTCTGGCAACACTTCCTCTCCTTCTCAAATGTCACATCCTCTGGGGCTCCACATTTCACAGGGCAGCAGGTCCTTAGCAAGCACAGGATTTGCAACTGGCAGCTTCATGGCAAGGATCTGCTGGAATCTTTCCCCTTCAATCAAAGCTAGGAGAGGAAGGGGTCAGCAGGCAGGAGGGATTCCCAAGCTGCCTGCTGGACCAGCTGCGCCATTCAGGGAAGGCAGCACATGGAAACTGTAAGTGCTATGACACTGCACATTCAGGAGGAGAGTCCCAGACTTGCAATCCTTCAGCTGAATGCTTGACATCTGGGCTCTGTGCAAAGGTCCTCCAGGTCCAGCTACACAACTGAAAGATGCAGTCAGACATTAGTGTGCATGGTTTTTTGGAAGAAAATGCTTGCCACCATCTGAAAAGGCACAACCGCTAAACGCAGGAGTTAAGGTTTCACCTTCACAGGGAGAAAAATTGAAGGGACTGCTCTCAGCTAGTATCAACAGCGTTATAATGGGAGTAGTAAACTCCCCACAAGGTCTGAAGGCACTAAATGTTTCCTTTACAAGCATCTACCTTCATATGCTCTGGCACTTTTTCAAAACTACATCCATTACACTATTGCCCAGATGAACTAAATTTGAGCCAGTGGGACCCAAACAATTCAGGCAGGGGTATAAAGACTGTCACAGCTTGCACAGGAGCCTTTTTTCTCCCTCTTAGAGGCAAAGGATCTGAAAATAATAAAACTGGAAATGCACCAAGCAGAAATCCTATTTGAAGATGCTCCTTTCAAAGCTGCAAAAGTCGAGTGAGATCAGCAAATTTCTCAGGCAGCACTCCAAAACTTCACCTTCAAGAAGCCTTCAATCTATTTTAAATACCGACCTCTGAGCATCTAGGACAGTAGAGCAGCAGCTTCTGCAGAAAATCCGAGCGCACATCAAATACGATAGTTGAACTTCTTTCTATGCACAGTGGATTTATAGTTAAAAGGCCAAGAGTTTCAGCCCTGCAAAGCACACCCTCAGAAAGGCAGCCTCGGGCATGCTATGAACGACGTGAGGTTGGCTAGGTCTCCATGGGTACCCCTTCCACAGGGTCCACTGCAGTGTCCCAGAACAGTTTCTCATCTCACACCCTCCCTAGAAAGCCCTGACTGAAAAGGTAAAGCTTTGTGCATGCTGCTACAGAAAACACCTACATTAAACAACGTAGGTAAAGGCATTCAAACTAAAACTGTATTAAATACCAGCATCAAGCCTGAACATTTGAGTTTTCTTCCACTTTTGTGCACGTGGTTAGATCTACTCAGTTATAATATAGTTAGTCCAAGAAAAAATGTCTCAACACATAGAATCAGGGTAGAGGGTGAAATCTTGCCTCCCTTCTTATATTCTTAAGCTGTACAATGAAAAAGCTGAGCTAAAAATGTTATCCCAACTTCTAACGATCTCCCACATAAACAAACACTGAAGTACAGCGAGGCACCAGGGAGCAGACCCTGACTGGCGATGCCAGTTTGCAAATGTGCTGAAGGCAAGATACGTGCTTACAGCAAGTATCAAGTCCTTGACAGCCACTAACTTTATCTGCTTTACCAAAACCGAAGCTATTCATTTTTCCTATCAACTTTGGAAAACAAATAACAACAAGTCAAAACTTTGATGACTCAAATAGAAATGTGGCAAGGTTTTCTCTGCAATTTGCACAGCAAAACAGCTGATGTTTACTCCGGCATCAATCATCCTGGTTACAGTTTGCCTGCACAGCTTAGATGTTTTGTCAAAAAACTTTTCATACAAAATACTGAAAGAGAGACTTGGAGTGTCACACTGAAGGAAAACCAGGCTTTGCTATACCTCCCTTCCCAAATCGCTTCTTGGGCTTCTCTCCTCCTTGGCCTTGCTCTCTGACACTGTAAAGCTCCTCGGGCAAAGCCCGCAATGGCTTAGAGACATTTTCCCCAAATCCTTCAGCCTCCAATTAACATCACCGCAAAGGAGTCAGAAATGGAGTAGATGATCATCTCCCTCAGCTGATAACGGTACCTCACCCAAGGCAGAGCGGAGAGCAGGAAAAATGGATGCAGAATATTTCAAAAGAGAGTCATGAAGAGAAGGTAAATTTACTGTGTTAGTAAAGCTCATTGCTGAAAAATGCCTAGAAAACAGATAACTGAAGAACAGCCTGATCCCTTATTTCTGGCCTTTGTAGAAGAAAGATTAAGTCTTTTCTTTCCCCTAAGCTCTTTCAAACAAGGCAAATCCCAATTATCTAAGCACCAATGAGGAGTTAAGAGACAGCCAGGGAGAAAACTCAGTCAACTGGAGAGTGGTGCTTTCTTGAAGGCCCAGAGCAAACAGTTCAAAGTCTGCCTGTCAGGTCCCCGACTGTCACAAGGCTGGATGTGAAGGGGCTTGAGCTCTCGTTGCTCCAAAGCCCAGAGACCCACCTCCTCTTTGCAGAGAGCAGATCCAGCTCTACTGTCTATCACAGCAAGGTTTTCCTTCCCTTCATAAGCCTTGTAACGCTTATACAAAGGGAAAACAAACATATCTCCTGGCTCAGGTTGTGTAACTTCTCTTGCTGGAATGCATTTTGTTCCCAGGTCCGAGAGACTGGATGCAAGCACGTGCAAGGATGAAATTTGGGACGCTATCAACCAGACTACACTGACAACAGCGGCGCCTGCACCAAGGACAAAAACAAGCCAAGATAGCAGTCCGGAGGGACGAGAGCTACAGATCCCCTCCACATACACACATTTGTCCAAAGCGTAGGAGAAGCTCACGCAGCCCGGGAAAATGTTTGTTATTATGGAACAACACTTATCTCTGCGGAGGGTGGATGAAAGCTGTTACTATGTGAAGGCTAGAAGGAAGCGAGTCCCAACCCAAGCGCCAACACGCTTCTTTTTTTTTTCTCCCCCTCGCATGAAGACAAAATCTCTATTGCAAACGGCTTTGCTGGCACTCTCGGTAAGGGTGCCGAGCAGTCACGACGAGCGGCCGAGTCGCCTTACCCCTCGACGCAGCAGAAGAGGACACCTGCCCTGCCACCGCTTTCGCCGTCCCGTTCGCTTCCCGGGCAGCCTCGTCCAGGCCACACCGCCAAACAACGTGGAAGACCTCAACGCTTTTTAGGAACGACGGCAAAAGACAGGTTGGGAAGGGCAGGAGGGATTCAACTCCCTG
>NW_009593857.1:0-2729 GCF_000690535.1 Cariama cristata
AGCGGGGCCGGGCCGGGCGCTGACACCTCAGGCTCCGCGCCGAGGGGGAACCGGGCTCCCTTTCCTCCCCCGGCCCGCATTTGCCGGGGGAAGGCTGGCTGCAGCCCGCGGGTTTTCTTTCCTCCTCTCCCACCGCCTGCCGGTGTTTTGCCCTGCGTGCTGGGTCTCCATCTCGGGGGCCTTTCCCAGGAGAAAGGCGCTTTCCTGCCGCGGCCCTCCTTCCCGCTTGTCCTCCCCCCGGGCTCTGCGTGGCCCCCCGGCCGGGTTTCATTTCAGCGAGTGTTGTGGGGCCCTTGGGGGCAGCGGCGTTGGTAAAACCCTGCCCGTGGCTGTTACACCCGAGGCCAATACTGCTCGGAGTACGTGTAAGCGATAGAAGGGGTCTCGCAGAGGTGGGCTGTTGGAAGGCGAGGTCTCAAGGTGCTGTCTGGGTGAGAGGGTGTTAATTCTGGTCTCGCCAATTTGGTTGTTTCATCTGTTGATCCCTATCCCCGAGGGAGAAATGCAGAGGTTGTGCGTGGCTGTATGCATTTAGACAGCCCTATTAATGCAAATGGAGCCTGTAAAATGTCTGACTTAACTTTGGTAGGAGGCTGCTGGGGTGGGATTTGAGCTAACTTCAGATGTTTGCCGTGAAGACGTTCGTACCGAAGCGAGATCGTTAGACTCCCTGAACAGCAGCGGAGGGAAGCAGGCATGGATAGAAAGCAGACATCTGAAAGTAGTTGAATTGCACACTACACGTGTTTTATCTCTTGCTAACAATAAAAAAAGCCAAGATGACTAGCTTAGGTGCACACATTTACACCCTGAGCCCCTGTCTGTTTAGGGGAGATGAATCTCATTGCAGGCCTGTATAAGTTCCGAAATCAGTGTTTTCTCTTTTAAACTCTTTTCACTTTTAACACAGATGTATCTCACTGCTTTTGTTACCTTCTTTCCCAGTAAAAATTTGGAAAGAAAAATCACATTCTTTGCAAATTTATCCTCCAGTACCTGAAAAGTAGCTGATTCCTTGGTATTGTTTCACCACAAATGGGGTGTTCTTGATTATTTTAGTGTCTTTAAATGAGTCAGTGGCCACTTGACAATTCCAGGAAAGCACCTGGCTGCACAGGTCACTTAAACAGTTTACCTGAGACAGCTGTGTTGAAATGTTAATAAAAGTTGTAATCTAAATTTACAACAATCATTCAAATCCTTTTGCTTTCTTTTTTTAAATTCTACGTAAATGCAAAACCTACAGAAATCCTCGCTCAGACAGCTCATAGACTGCGTCAGTGCTTGTCAAACCTCACACACATAGTTTGTATGTGAGATGGCCCTGCTACTCTCTGCCTGCTTTAAATATCCTGAAAATGTTTCTGTTCCTTGAGTTGCAAAGGAAGCCTTTCAGAACAGTAGGAAGCTTGGAACAGTAGCATCAGGCGCTGTCTACAAACAGCAAAAAAAGGTGGGTAGTGTCTTTCCATTCTTTGCAGAGGTGTAAATTTTAAAGCTTAATGAAGGCAATTTGAATAGTAACAATATTACCCACTTGAAAGTAGAAACATTTTGATGTTCTAGAATAGTCTGTCCTAAGGAATGTATTCTCACTGTCTTTGTGATTAAAATAATTTGGTGCATGTTACACTTCTTATCTTTTCTTACAGCTTTGAAACCTGTCTTACAGAGATCAGAGCTTATCTCTCTCTCAAGGGTTTCAACATAAATGACTGGTTGAAATTAGGCTTAGTTCCAGAAAGTGTCTACTAGCAAGTTTGTGAGTGGAGAATCTAGATTCTTATGGCATTCCAGCTAGGAATTTCATGCTGCTGGAAGCCTAAGGTATCTCTCTGTGCTCTTACAATGTGGTACATTTTCACCTTCCTAGAGGCAGTTCAGTTTCACGATTCCTCTTCCTACTTCAGCCAGTTAAGAGCCTGATCCTTTAAAGACTTTACAGTGACCATTGAACTAACTGGCAGTTGAACCCTTGCAGGACCAGGGTCTTAAGAAGAAAGTCACGCTGACCTTAAAGCAGATTGACTGTTTTAAGCTAGAGTCTTTTTTTAAGTACCCAGCTTCTACCTACTTACAAAGCTTAGGCTGTGGAATGCAAACCGCAGATCTGTTACGGAGTTCAGAGGCAATCTGTACAGTCAAATATTGTTCTGATTTTTTTCTCCTCTCACGTTATTTCATAACAATACTCTCTTCCTCCATGCCTCTTTTCTATTGACAACAGTATTGTATCCCTTGGAGTGATGAAAGGAAAAGCCACTGAACTGCATCATCAACACACGGCAGTTCCTTTCATTTTTGATGAAATATGACAGCAAATGGACCGGTAATGTGGCTAAATAAACTACATTCATAGACCAAAGGAAGAAGACATTGTTAAGCAGTAGGTTTAATACACAGCGGGTATCCAATGGATACAACAGAAAAGTTAATTCATTCAGAATTGTAAGGAAGCAACAGTTGTGCATTATTATTTTTTTTGCTTGGTTTCACCATGTACAAACATTTGAACCAGGCCTCTCAACATTAGGCAGGTCAACGGACAGAGTAAAAGCAGACACTTGCTCATTATAACTGAGGTTATTTTTCTTTAAGCAAAACAAGGAAATACATATTTGGTTAGCTTAAAAACTTTTTTAAACAAGAAAAGAATTACAGAGAGAATCAGTGACAAGTATATGAAATCAAGATATAGTCTGCTAAAGCAGAAGTGTTTCAGTTCAGCA
>NW_009593857.1:2745-23138 GCF_000690535.1 Cariama cristata
CCTTTCTTCTCAGCCAGCACCCATGTTGCTTTTCATCTGTTCCTGATGGCTATTACCCTCTGTGCTTCATACATGTGCTTGTCATGGAGCCCAGCTGTTTCCCTACTTTTAATTCTCTTTTTCCAGCACTGGCTACCCTCTAACACCTGAGCTGTAGCAGGCTCCTCCCTAAAGAGTCTCAAGAAAATGTCTTTTCTATGGAGTAGTGCCCAAATGCAGTGCCCCTATAGCTCTTGTCCTACTGGTAATTGCCTTCTTCAAGTGATGAGAGGGAACAGGCTCACAGCTCCAAGACTTTTCTTCTCACTCATCTTTTGCAGAGACGAGAGTGACTGGAGCAGAAGCCCAACCAAGGTGGTAAGCTGGGTAGGATTCAGTGCTGAACAGATGTCCTTTCAGCCAGTAGGTGGGTGCAGGATAATAGCAGCCATCGTGCAGGTGGGGCAGATGAATTATCTGCAATGTTACTAATTGCCACAAACATCAGTGCTAAACTTTCTTGGCTTGGTCTAGATGAGAGTCTGGTGCTGCTGGGTGTTAAGCATCATACAAGTAGATGCCAATCCTTATAAGCAATTCCTCCCACAGATCTTGTAAAATGGAAGCACTTGTGGAAAGCTGCCCACCAATTTGCTCTCTTACCTATTCCAGAGAAAAGGGCAGACACCTGACACCCTGCATACTGAGGACTGCTGTATCATTGACTTGGGCCACTGGATGATGAGGCATCCTCCAGCCAGGAAGGAAAACATATACAGTCAAGGTAGAGGGTTCCTTTGTTAGCACAGTCTCTGCAGAGAACTACTGAGTTGTGTTCGTGCTTTGCTTGCCAAGCTTTTGACTATTAAAGGAAACGTAGTAGTGAAAACATGAATGCGTCTGAATGGGACAACAGCTACAGAACACAAGGAGCCTCTCTGCCACAGCTTTGCACTCGATCAGCTTCTCTCCAGCTGGATTTTCATTTGACAAATAGAACCCTGTTCTAGTTTTCTGGGCAGGGTTGGTTGTTTGCTCTATAATTCTGTGTGGAGTTGAAGTCTCATGGTTCATTCCTTTGCTCCAGCAAAGCTGGAAGGCCTGAGAGGCTTCTCTGTAACAGTCAAGCATTTCAGGGTATCCAACTTCCCTTTTTACATTAGGTCTTCATAAAAAAATCACCCACTTTGCCCTCCCCTCCTTCACAGAACACTAGTATGATGTCTACAGACAACTATCCTGTTGTGTCCTGAGCACTGATCTACGGCAGCAATTCACTACCTCCTCTGTGCCTCCAAAAAGTACTTTCAGGTCATGGTACATGCATTATGCCTAGGGTGCAACAACGCCTGTTGTTTCAGTTAGGGAAACCAAGGTACAAACTAGTTTCAAATGTCCAATTACAGGAACTCCTGGCTTATGCTTAGGCATTCAGAGGAATACCTTTCTCTCTTTTGCTCCTTACTGAAAGGGAACTGTTATTTTTCAGCTCACAAAGTCTGTTGGCTTGAGGACATCGAAGCTGGTAGCCAGAGCTCATGTTACCATAATAGACATGCTATTTCTTTTAAAATGCTGCCTCGGGAATCTACCTTGCTGGTGGCCTGACTTAAAACCTGATGTGTAGCTAGCTGTAACAGACCAGTTATAGTTCCCCCTTCCCCCTGGGATCAGTGGCAGGTTTCAGAAAGCTAAGCTTTTCTGGCAGGCTGGCCTGACTCCATTAATCTCCATGTTGCTGGGAATTTGAAATCTTTTTATCCTGGTTCAGGCTGAGATATAGCTTGATGAGGATATGCGAGCAGTGAGGAGAGAGTTTATCTTTACAGTGTGAAACAAAGGTTTGATGCAGCTTGGATCTTGTTAGTTTGCGATACCATGGTCCAGCTTGCAGCAGGTAAGACTTCAGTAACAGCTGAACTTAGAGGGGCACTGGTTTGAAAAACCCAAACCTTTGGGGTCTTGAGGCAGATGGAACCACACCATCGGTTGTCCATGAACCTTGACATAGTTGTGCCAAAATCTCAGAGCAAAGCCTGATTGTTTGTCTCGGATTACAATGCAAGGCTGAGGTCTGCTCTAGCTGAGATGGGAGTTCCTCAGCTCCAGCTGTCTCCCCAAGGTGGCAGCTGCATTCTGGGGACATGGGTTTCTGATACCTCTTGCATTTGTGATGTGTCCCCTTCTGCTCCGCTCCCACCTTGCCAACAGAATCTGGAGTGCTCTTTGTCACGTGATTCCAGATTTTAGTAGTAGGAGCTTTCACTATAGGGGCATTAGAAAGGAAGAAAGCGTAGTGGGTGACACCGTCATGTGAAACAACTTCAAAAGGACAGCAGCGCTAAATGGAGAATTAAATGAGCAAAGCCTGACTCCCCTAATGCACCCAGGCTGGCTGGCAGTATTTGCAGCCTCCCTTAAGTTTGCATCTAGAAGGAAAATTAGCAAATGTTATAGAGAAAACAAATCTTGAAATAAGCTTCCCTGTCTGAAAAGTCATAGGAACACAAATTCTTGGGGAACAGGAATAAGAGAGAGAAAAATACATTTCAATCAAACAACTGCAAAAAAGTATAATTCATCAAGTTTTGCAAACCATATGAAAACAATTCAAAAGTGACACAAAAATATATATAAGTTTGAAAAATACTTAAAGAAAAAAGTACAGATCTCACAATATCAAAACAAATGACGTATGGTTAAAAAGAAAAAAAAAAGACATTGAGTAACACCATATTGGCAGAAAAAGTAAACCTCTCCAGGGCAGCTGTGTTCTGTCATTTAAAGTGTCAGTTTGTGTATCTAGGATCTGTCTATAATGTGCTCAGCAATGACAACATTAACTCTGAGCATTAGAAGAACCTCATAGCAGCGAGTCACATCTGAGAGCAATGTATACAACGGAAGAGAGCAGCGAGGCTGTGCTCAGAGGCCTGAAATGTCCCAACTCACATGGCGACAGTCTCCTCTTACTGCTACCAGACATAAAATCTTTTCTAAATCCCTCCTAACGGAAGATTTGTGAATCGTGAAAGAACTACGGCAAGCAGAGGGCTCTAGGCGTGGACTGCACACTGTGTTGAGTGCCTGGCTGTGAGGCAAACCTTGGCCTTTGGCTTCTTGAGCCTCTATAGGTCTAGAGTCTTACAGATGAAGACCACCTTAGTGGGACTTTCCTCTCATCTACATCATATAAATTGGAGTAATGCTGCTGATGTGAGTGGGACCACACTGGTTAGTGCTAGTGGGAGTCAGAGAAGAATACGGCCTTTTGCTTCCCAGAAGATGGGGAAGATGTTGGGATGGAACAAGAGGTACTGTTTCACGGGAGCACTCTCCAAAGGGTGCCTGGAGACAACCCAGTCTCAGGAGGGGACTTTAGCACCTCCCATTACAGCACCTGTGCTGCAGTGAGCTTCCTATAAAGGGAAATTACTTTGCTACTGAGCATGGCTTGCACTGATGCAGACTGAAAAAGAGTAGAACAGCTCCAGTCCATTACTGAGACTTGCACAAGGGGTACAAGCTGCTCTGGACGGGGGCCTAGTAGAGCAGAGGGGAAATAACGTGCTCTGGCATTTGTAGCCATTCCCCATAAAACAGAACACGACTAAAAAGGTGGTGAAGGACTGGAATGAAGATGTGTAGCCCTTTGTGAACAAACCGTGTTCCTTGTTGCACAGGCTCCCTTAGAGAGAAAAGCTCTGTGTTGCCAAGGATGTGTAACTGGTTTTACTGGTCATCCCTCCTGACCTCATGAGGCTGGGTGGGCTGGCAGCTCCTACTGTACTACCGAAGGGGACAAAACAGACCTCTTGGCTTTAATGGGAATGTCTTACTTCCAAATGACCCACATACAGTTAGCAATGCTTCCGTTAATGTAAGTCTTCTATAAAAAAATCCTTAACAGAGTGAATTGACTTGAAAGATCCTTCTTCCCCATTTCTTCCATTTACAAATTTCACTATAAAGGTCAGTCCTTTTGGTCTAACTCTCTGGTATTGTGTCCCCCAACCTCTCTAACCAAATAACTAACTCATCACTGCCTGTAACCCCACTGAGCAGCCAATACCGATTCAGGACTGGTGTTCTTGCAGACACGACAGGACCTTATGCAATACAGCAAAAGGGAATTTTTCTAAAAAGTGGGAAATAAAAATGTCACACTAGCGATCACACAACTAGGTCTTCAAGCTTATGATCATTTGAGGCTCTCTGTGTGGTCTAAAATAAAAAGGTTAAAAGATACATAATGTAGTTGTCTTTGTTTTTTGTTTTCTTTTTATACAGAAATCATACACACAGAACTTCAACCTGAAACTTCATAACAAAAAAAGTCCACTAATTTAAGGAAAGCATTTGTTGTGCAAAAAGTCCCTCCCCCCTCCCCTGTTCACCTTCATCTACTGAGGGTCTCACACACACACATAAAGTTTCCTTCCAACAGGTGAGTTGGTAAGAAAGAGTCCTCCCTATATACAGTGAATTAGAGAGAAGCTGGATACAGTGCTGACAAGAGGCGTTAGATGAGTGCCTCTATCTGGAAGTGTCCATGTTCTCCTCCTTAAAGTTACTGCAGTGCTCTATAACTTTCCTATGGATAAAACAAGGACAAGGAGAGAGAGTTTAGTTCAAAGCTGATTGCATGACAGTTGTGGGACAGTAACATAAGAACTGTCCAACAGCTTGGTCTCTATGTAAATGTATACTATTTGCAGCAGGCAGTCTCTTCTGAGATACACATCAACCAGTATTTGTGTCAAAACCAGTATACTCCACAAAGGCAGCTTAGAGCTCTCTACCTCTCTTTTATATTCGTCCTGCAGGTATGGAATTTTAGCTCCCAGTTTGCCAATGATTAGAAACTGCAGCTGGCTTTTAAAACTCTGAAAGAATAACTCCAAAGGAAGGTCACGTAACAAAGTAAGTTGGGGAAGCTCACAAAGGTGATGGACTCCCTCCATCTTTTGAAAAATCGGCTCATTTTAACTGTGCAGTCAGCAATTTTACTGACAGGGCAAGACGATTCTGGAGACAGGCAGCCCACACCAGTATGGAGAGCAGTGATGACTGGAGACTATCGACGTTAGAGATGCAATTAGCCGTGTGGCTCCTCTGTCCAACAAGCCACTTCTATAACCAATTTGCCCTCCCTGAATGATCTGTGTGTTATTGTCCACCTATACACACCTCTCTAGTCTTCTGTTTTCCTCCTCTTTTTTTCCTGCTCCTCTCCTGTGGTCACTTCTTACCCCTCGTACACATCAGTACAGGCCTTTCTTGAGTAGCCTTACTTGATGTAGAAGACTAAAAACTAACCTAAAGCTAAATTGAATGTTTCATGATAGTGCATTGGTTTCCTACCGGGCCATTTCCTTGGTCTCTTGCCGTGCTGAGGCCATTTTAATCATGTCCTTCAGAAGGGGAATCCCACCTTCTTTGATCAGCAGTGGGCAGTACTTGTCAGCTGCAGGGAAAAGAATAAAACAGGTCCCTGTGAACTTTCACAAGAGTGGTATAAAGGGTGGCAGGAGGGGGAGGAGAAGCCTGTGGCCTGAGAAGCCACAAAGCTTTTCTTTTTTATGGAGCCAGCCTGCTAGGGGTGCCCTGGCTGTGAAAACAACAGACACAAAATGGCTGAGAACATAAAAGCATGGCCAGAAGGATCAAAATATTAAAGGAATTTCCTACACACTAAGGCTCGTTGTTTATTGTTTGGATGTGCTGCCTGGCCATTCCTGCGTCATTCAAAGAAGGTTCTCTCTACCTACAGAGCTAAATTGGGAAAACTTTTTCAGCTAAAACAAGCTCAGGTCCACACCCTCAACTTTTACAGTGCAGTGGATGTGACGTCAAAAAGTAGATGTAATATCTACTTACGGTAGACAGAGACCAGGTTATACAGTGCCCAGGTAGCCCAGTGCTGGCTGACTGGGGAGATCCCTTGTGGAAGAAGTCGAAGGATTGGTTCAAATGACCTGCAGAGAAACATTGCAGAAGTTGTTAAAAATCCAAGAGCTGCTTCTTTCAGCGCCTTTGCCACTCAAAGCAATACAAATGCTGTGCTCATAGATACCATAGCAGTAAATCCATCGGCATGTCAAAGATTCTGGCATCAAAGACTAAGTCTGTGTCACACGGCAATCCTGGCAGGCTTACAGCCCCTACCACTTTAGCATAAACATGCTGCCCAGATACATAGCTGCAACGAACGCAACTGCATCCAAGAACTGATTTCCATCCTCTGTCAGTCATTTCCTCACGACAGCTGAAACCCGGCAGCACTGACCCTTCTGTAGAGAGGCCAAAGCAAAATTACATCCAGCCAAAGCTGGCTGCTCACGTGCAATGCTCGCTGTGTTTCTTCTGACAACAATAATGTGTCTACACTGTAGCCAAGGCATCGGAATGCCTTTTGTGTGGATGCCTGCCAGGCACTACGGGGATACAGAGTACCTGATACCTTCTTAGAGGAAGGGCTTTGCAGTATTCCAGCAGTTGTATTAGCCCTTGAAGGAATTTCTGGGAACTGTGTCTAAATAGCCCCCAGAGAAGAGTGAAAGCTACAGCAAGCCTTGTGACTTTCAGAAGCAAACAGACTTAAGGAGGTGCAAAGGACAGCAGTCTCAGAGGAAAATGCTTAGGCAGTCCCAGACAGTTGGATCACGGGCTTCCTAAACTATGCAATTTCACCAGAAACATGCAGGAGAAATTCTGTTGGGCTTCCATGCTTCTCCCATAGGAATTGCCAGGCAAGGTGTCTAATTTCAGCAGCCTGTGTAACATGTTTCAAAGGAAGATGTAAAACCCTCGCTAAAGAATATGTCCCTGAGGATGTGTCTCCTTCACTCTAAACAGAGCCTCCATGCTGGGCTATACCTCTTCCCTTCTCTCTGTTGGTGCTTGCTTCCTGTGACAATCCTGGCTCCCGGCTGAGTGGGCCAAACTTTTCTATTCCTCACCTGTAATTGATATTTCTCCTGGAGTTGATATCCCAGCTTTGGATGGCTGCCCACATCCTCTTTACAACTTCTTCTCGGTGGGGCTCACATATACCCCAAGCCTCTGGACCATCAAACATGATATGGGACAGCACGCCACAGGCATTATAGGATACCTCAATCCCATCTGCTTTGCTCTCCAGCAGGTTGCTGCCAAGAGAGAAGAGATCGTTTAGAAGTGCTGATGCACCAAAGGTTTAAAAGTCTCCACGTGTTTCAGGAGCAAAGTTCCAGAGCATTCACCCTGCCTCAGCCCAGCTGTTCGTTAGCCAGGCACTCACCTGAACACACTGATGAATTGGGAGGTCATGAGCTGTGGGCGGAGCTCCTTCACCTCTGCTACATTGCCCAGGAGGCCCAGCATGTTGCGATGCAGCTCCTGTTTCTCTGGGAACTCCTAGGTAAGTAGAGAACAGGATTATACAAAAGCAGGGCTATGGTGGTACTGAGAACAACTAACCCTGGAAAAAGATTGTTCAGCATATCTAGAAAGGTTGAGTATTTTTGGGTAGTCAGCAATGGCTCTTTAGTAGGTGCCAAATGGGATCTCTACTGTTAAAGATACATGTGAAATGAGAGAATTGAGGCCAGGGTCCACTCTTCATTGCTGCTCTACCTCAGGGGGCTGAGTACACGATGGGGAAAGAGGAAGATGCATTGAGTGTAAGTTTCTCTGTTCTACTTGTTGGGTGGATGGATGTGAGAAAGAAGAAGATATGCAAGCTTTTTCTCTTCTCTCTGTGCAACATAGGAAGTACTGCTTATAAATTAGCATAGCCAGGGATCCTGCTCGGGCACCTGCACCTCCACTGCTAACATCAGCATTCCTCTAGAGGAAACCAGACATACTTACTTTCAAGCACTCCAAGAACAGTTTCATGCCACTGTAGTTAAGGAACATCTCACAGTTATCGGGGGTCTCATCAGTGATGTTCCAGAGGGCACTCCAGGAGAACTCCATCACCTGATCGCACTACAGAGCCGAAGAGAAAGGGGCAGAAACAGAGCTTTGCTAACGTGAGAGCCCAGTGCAAACCAACCACTTGTGTTTCCTCTCTGGTATCCCCCTAGATGGCTCCAGAGGTAAGAAAACCTTGTTATTCACTTTCAACTTGTCAGCAAGTGGGTTTTTTGCTTAGTGTTTTTGCCTCCCTGTCACCTTCCCCTGCTCTCACCCTGGGATAGGAAATTCTGCAGCATCAGCTGAGATGTCTTGTGTTTGTTAGAGAAGCTGAGCTGGCACTCTGAATTGATCTCCATGCCTAAGTCAGACTGAAGAGAAGATACTCTGTATGTTTTTGGGGGAAACACTCACCGTTTTATCAGCCAACTTCTTCTGAATCAACTTCAGCATTGTCTGTAGGTAGAGGAAGGGGAAGAGTGAGAAACAGTTCAAGAATCACAGAGCTAAAACTAACTGCTGCAGGGCTGGCTACAGCCAATTTGCAGGCATATGCAATTTTGATCCTTTGTAGAGAACCTACTTGGTATCTCTTTCTCTAAACCTGGGCTATGTTCAACACTGCAAGTATTCACAGAGCTGAACTATGTCATAGTCCCCAAGCTGTTGAGTTTGCAGTCAAGTAAGTTTTGATCTGTATGACAAAGTTTGGAATGTGGTACAACTGCACCAAAGTAGTGGTCTCTGCAGCTCTTTGGAAAGGTGAGGGATATTGCTTGAGTTGTGTTGGAAAGCTGATGCAAACTCAGGGAGGTGCAGAAGGAGCTAGTCACCAGGTGGTACCAGTTCTGGAAATAATCTGATGAGGTGAAGAGGAAAGGTATAAGGCTACACTGCTTCCCTGCTCTCACAGACAGCCTATCTCTGAGATCGTGACTTCCAGTGCTGGTAAGCAAGTAAAAAATGTCACATGGAGGGGTAGGTTCCAGGAAAGGTTCGCATTGCTAGGACGCTAGTTCCCTTCTGTGATACTGCGAGGCTGGATTGCTGGCTGGATGCATGTGGTGTACTGCTGCAAGGGAATCGTGCTAGCCTGGGTTAAGGATAAGTAGACACCTTGGGACCATACCAACCATGACAAACCCCATCTTGCCCACAGCTTCTTTATGATCGTTGTCCACCTGGCAGACCAGAGCATTACAGAGGTGCACAGCAATGCGCTGGATAGACTCATCCTGCCGGCTCTGGTTGAGGATGTTCAGCAGTAGCTCGTTGACTCGGCGGTACTGGAACTCCAGCTCCTCAGGAATGCTAAAGTTACACAGTGTCAGGCAGCAGTTTCGCTGTACCTGGGTCAAAAGAAGCAAATGCTGAGCCAAGTGGCTATGAAAACATGGACCCCATCACCTCATGTTTCCTTGCTGCTTGGTACCGCTTGACTACAACCACTAAAATTTCTGTCACCCTCCCATCTAGCACTGTGCTTTAGCCATGCTCTACTGGTACCCTCTTCTCTCTCCCTGTCACTCTAGTCTCATAGGGCCACACAATCACCCAATGCCTGTCACTTTCCAAGCCAGTTCCTCGCTGCCTGTAAGCTCTCACGCAGCAGTCACCGCTCTGCAACCCAGTGGCATCATGTCAGCTAGCTTCCAGTACGGTGTATTGCGATAATGTTTCTTTCTGTTGGCTCGAGACCCCCAATGCCTGCACCCTTTTCACCCCATAGTCGGTGCTGGACATCTATGCTGTGTGTCATGTACACCCTTTGACCACTCTCATCAGATAAAAAGGAGCTTTGCTATCATCGCTTTCTTCCCCTTGTTCTGGAGAACATCATGTGGATAAGGAGCACCCTGCATGTAATCGCCATCGCTGAGTGAAGGCAAGGAGCAGATCTGGGCAATAGCTTCTCTAGTGTCTGCCTTGGCTCATGTCCTGGAGGCTTAGAAGACCCAGATGCTAACACCAGGCTAAAGACTTAATACAGGGAAGGAGGACAACGGGAGCTGAAGGAGACTGAGCTGCTCTTACTGTGACTTCCTGGTAGGACTCCATGCCATTCAGCACCACCTGGATGACCTGGCGCCGCAGCTTTACGCTCTGCTCCATGCGGTACTCTGAGTTGGTCAAGTAGAACAGTGCCGCGCTGCCTGTCACCTGGATGTTTTTGTCATCCTTGTGGCACCTGAGGGCTGTGATCACCAGCTGCAGAGAAGCAACATGAAGTTTCAGTGCCGCTGACTTGCTGTTGAGTGACTGTTACAAGCTCGCAAGGAATGCGTGGCCCAGGTATTGCAGGAACATGCTTATGAAATGACGGTACCCAGTTCCACTGCACTACCAGAACTTTCTCCAGAATGGCCTGACATGGTGTCCCAGGGTGAAGAAAAGACTGGGACTGCAAAATTTCCTTGTCAGGGTGAGGTAAGTAGTAGCATGGGGCTTACCTGAAGGGCTCGCAGCAGCTGGCTGCAGCGTTCAATACGGGCAATGTCAAAAAGGAGGTTAATGGCCCGGCAAGTGATTTCTGGCCGGTGTTCAGTGTAAGCCTCAATAGCATTCAGGACTTGCTCTTCATTCTTGTCTCCACTCACCTGGCATGGAGGAACAAAAAGAGTCAGGGAGGAAATGATGAAGGGGCAAAACCAACATGAGAAGGGAACTCTGAAGGGTCGAAAGGTACAACTTCCCTCTGCCCGTCTCGTGTATGGTTAGGCCCAGGATGACAGCAAAGAGGTTGAGTCCCCCCTCAGCCCAGAGGGATGAGAAATAGCACCTTTGGGGCAGAAGAATGCTATTCACAAGCATGACTCTCATTGTCTTAAATCCTTTTCTTGTAGTCATGGACATTCTGGTCCTTCGTGGATGATTTTTCCGTGCCCTTCTCTGAGGCATGTTTTTTAACCCTTGTAAAAATCATGTGGGGTACAGGTCTTGCCTTCTGGCAGTTTTCCTGCATTATCAAGTAACTATTGAAAGGTCAGAGCTCAGTTGTCATACCTGAGACCCTAAGAACTCCGCTCTACTGGCAGCCAGTAATTTTCATGTTCTTTCAACTTCTATGAAGTACCTACTGCCAATATTCTTGCAGCCTCATTACCTTGTAGGCTGGAATATGTGTCAGGCGGCAGAGAGATGTTTCAAAAAGGCCCAAGAACTGGAGCGGTCGTTTCAAACCCCGGAAGGGAGCAATGCTGCTCTTTGCTGGCTCAATGCTGAGGAGGGTGAAAAAAAAAAAATAAAAATCACTCATGTTGGTACTGTGTTTCTTCAGGTGTCTCCTGCTACAGAGACAGCTATCAGCTCTCCATTCACTCTGCCTGTAGTGCTTTATAACAAGAGTGACAGTAGCTACACTTCAGTTGTACACCAGCCAGTTTCTCCTAAACATAACACTGGACATTCATCCCAGGTGATCCTGAGTGAAGGGCTAAATGTGTTGAACAGAAACAGCATTAAGAATTCACGCAGACAGAATGCAGCTTTCCCAGGCAGAATTTTTCCTGGAAATTCACTAGCTGGCGTGAACGTTTCTTCTTAGAAAAGGGCTGTCTATTTCACTGATCCAAAGTATTTGCAAACTAGACTGCCTGTCATCAGATGCTAGTCTGCTTCTGCGATCATGCAAGAGCACTAGTTTTGCTGCCATGTTCCTTATTGACCAAGAGCCAGTATTTGTTCACCAGCTCTGGTGGAAAGGAGCCAGTACTGTCCTACTTGTTTGCTTTTGTTTAGTAAGTGCTTGGGGAGTAGGAGGGCAGAGGTCTTGGCTGATCTGGAAAACCAGACCTCTAGGTATGCCTCTACTGAGGCACACCAGGATTTTCAAAGGTTGATTTGCCTGGTATCCAGGTCAATTCTGAAAATATATCTTAAGATTCTGAGTTCCTAAAACACTCAGCCCTCCTATAAATGCTGATGTATTGACAGAAATCTTCTGTCTCAGAAGAGCTTGGATTTCAGTGAGGGTAAGAATGTTTCATGTAGAAATTATGTAAAGGGCTTTGGAGTCCTTTCAGAAAAAATATAAACCCCTGCAAGAGATACCTGGAAGAATGTGTGTGGAAAAGAACCAAAATACTTCTTCAGACATGTATGGCAGGCAGGGCAGATAGGATGAATTCTGTATTACTCCTAAAAGTCCTTACATACGTCACGTACAGGAATCACAGCTGATTCCCGTACCAGTCTTTACAGTCTGGGAAGCTAGCAACAGTTGTATCCTGCTTTTTAGTATTAAATAGACCTACAGAACTTGGAAACTTAGAGGGAACTGTTCTTAATTCACCTTTGACTGATCTATCCACCCAAGCAGACCTCAGTAATTGCAGTTTCCTTACCTTGTCTGGCCCATTTTCTCCTCCATGCTTGGGATAGTGCAGTTCTCCAGCATGGTGTGCCCTGAGATATCGAGCGAAGTGAGGTTTACCAAGTTTTCCACAAACAGGTTTAGAACCCGCCGGGTCAGCTTGAATTTGTAGTAACTTGACAGATGGTCTCGGGAGATATCCAAGTGCCTGCAAATGACAGAGCAGCTCAGAGCCTGGAAAGCATTAGCTGAGGTTTCTGCCTCTCCACCAGAGGAAGATGACAAGCCATGTGTGATTATTATTTTTTTATTTGTTTTTTATTATTATAATTTCCTTCACAAGATACAGGAATGTGGTTCTGTAGGATCTGGCAGCAGGATTTGGCCCTGTGTCTAACCAAAGCACACAGATATCTGGTAGAGGTCTACTTAGAATGGAGCACAATGAATCATTTGGCCACATATCACAAAGGAAATTGCTCCAGGCTCAGGAACTGCCTTTCCCAAGCTCCATCACAGCAGCCACCTGAGCATTTCTGCCTGGTGATTACGATGCACTAGAGGAACTTTGCATCCCCAGAAACATATGTTACCTCCTCGCACAAATTAAGTTACACAAGTTTTTGTCTGCTTCCCCAATCTTATATTTATTTTTCCACCCCAGGCTATTACACTGCCCTGATTTCATTCGGGTATTTAAATGCTTAAGCTTTGGGGAAATCCTGATGCTAAGGGAGTGGTGGGACAAACTGACCAGTCATCATGTGCAGGTGGGGTCCCTTAGAGGACAGGGCCTGCTCTTGCCTGCCAAGCAGTAGCTAAGACCCTTGAGAGAGACTTTTCTGAACTGCTTAAGACAGGGAGTCAACATCCCACTCACAAAAGTGTCTTCCACCTGTTGTAGACCAAGTTTCACTGCAAGTCACTGGGAGTTAAAGTACCTGGATTTAGAAAATGTTACCCAGGACGTTCCCTGAGACTCCAGGTCATATGTTAATGTGGTACACCCTAGTGACTGCAGCCAGTAGAGACGGTACTAAAGTCATTGCAAAGCATCCTTTGTGTGAATAGTAAGGCCCTTCTCTTTGGCTTGGAAAGCCCTGGCTCCCTTTCCTGATACCACTGTGCAGTTTGAATAGCAATTGTCTCAACTCTGTTTCAGGAAGTCATTTCACTGTCAACACTGTTCGGTCAGGGGTGCCTATTTATTTACACTGCTTGCTCTCTTGCTTGCACGATCCATGCACAGTGTGCTTCCACAGAGCACAGTGAGTATACAGTCTGAGCTCAGAGTTTTTCCTAGTTTTATCTCAGAACTAGGCTTAAACTTTGGATGTTTCTGTTTGACAAGTGGTTTGGAGGACTGCGTTTCACAGTGTGATTATTGCTATATTAGTTTATGTACACATCTGTAGTAATTCATTTATGTACACACCTATAGTAATCTTTTTTTGCCATCTCTGAGGTATTCAGCTGTTCTTTTTTGTTCAGCTGGGGGAGTGGCTGATGTTTGGGTTTTGGATTTTTTTTTTCTTTTTTTTGGTGTGTGTGGGCTTTTTTTGTTTTTCCAAGAGGGAGTTTCTGCTAAGTGGTGTCCTTTTGCAAGCAAAATGCAGGCTGGCTTTAGACATGTCAGATAGGTATAGTGAGTCAATGAGTGAGCCTGTTCAAGGGAAGGTTTATAACTTCAAACCAGCAGTAGGTGGCTCTCTGTTAGCAGGCAAGTAGACCATTCCTAAAAGACCTTTCCCTATCAGTGGGAAAACGATAAACACGGAAGAACTGATCTGCTGACCTGAGCTTGTGAAGCTGTGCGATCACTTGGATGTGCTCCTCTGAAAGGTCCATGTTGTAAAGCACTAAGGAAACCAGACTGTCCTTCCACTGGGTCAGAAATCCCACGTCATTCAGCTGGATCCCAGAGAGATCAAGAGCTGCAAGGGAGGCCAAAGGCCGAAGCAATGTCTCCACATTTACCCCTTCGATCAAGCGGCCCAGGTTCAGGAAGCGCAAGCGGCTAAAGCCTTCAAAAGTAAAGTCCTTGACCAAGACCTGGCGAGTGGGGTTCACCAAACAGTCATCTTCACAGCCTCCGGGGTTCTCCTCCTCATAGAAGATATTACAGCAGCCAAAGAGGCTAAGGGAGATAAGCGTGTGGCTGAAGCTCACCAAGGTTTGCAGACTCTTGGCTGTCAGCTTCTCACAGTTAGTCAGGTACAGCTCAACAAGATCCTGGAAGATGGGAAATCAAAGTTAGAAATATTTCACAGGTAGAGTGCCCACCCTGTTTGCTACACCACCTCCCGCTGGGAGAGCCTGAGACCATGTTATCACCGAACTTCACCAGTGTCCCCATCCCGTCCCCACAGTGGCTCTGGGAGCTGAGAAGGGAGAAGCTGAGGTTCTCCCAAAGAAAATTTGGACAGTGAAGGATGGAGTCTTGGGAATCTCTCGGTGCCTGGGATTCTAGCTGGTGCCCATGCAGCAATGCTGCTATGTGAAGTGGCAGCTGGAGGCTGTCAGTGCAATACCACCTGCTTTCTGATGGCCTCCAGGTCCTGGTCCTGCACAATCTGTTCCCGCAAGTGGATCCGAGCTAGCCTGGTGCTCCGGGGATCTGAGAACAGGGTGAAGAAACTTTCATGGGGTTCAAAGATGCTGTCCGTCTTCACCAACTCCACATACCTGTATTGGGGCAATGGCGTTAGCACAGCACAACACAAAGGCTCAGCTACAGCTCTAGCACCTTCACTGGTTACAAGAAAATGTGACCAAGTGTGTACACACACAGACTCTCTCCTGATCATCCAGAATAGCCTTTGGGGTAATGGGAGCTGGCCTATTACCTCTTCTTGTACAGAACTATCGATCCTTAGGAAAATCTCAGGCAAAGATTTGTGCAAGCTCATGTGTGTGTGTAAGCAAACTGGATTCTGGCAAGCACAGACTCCAGGATTTTTTCCCCTAGCATTTAAAGCTAGTAATTTGATTTTTTTCACTTTGCAGAAAATTAGCTGGCCAAAGTTCTCTGCCAGACTTTGTGGGCAGGAGTTCAGCAAAGAGAGACTGTGATAGCCAAATTATATAAATCTCTGGAAGCAGGTTGCTTTGTAAAGCCGTGGGAGCAGCAGCCTTAAAATTTAACATCTGCTAGCACTTCGCACTCTTATTTCTCTGGTTTGAGAGAGCGTTGTAATGCTTCAGTGGTGGGAGATGGGAAGGCTCCCTTGTTGCTTGCTGATGTTTTTGGAAGAAGCAGTGACTGTTTCAGTCTGGGTTTACCTATGTGGAAATGGTGATTTCCACAGAAGCTAGAATGATATATAGCAGTACAATAATCCCTGGGGACACTTCCTTCTGAAGTTAATGCAAATCCTTATTTCCAATATTAGGATCAACTGGAAAAAAACCCAGCCCTATGAATTCTTCCCCCCCTCCCTTTTTTTTTTTCCTCCTTTCCCATCACTCCTTTTAGAGAACTGTTGTTTCCCCCTTCCCTGAGGTCCCGGTTCCTTCCCAAACCAGACAACAGCTTCTCCACAGGCCTGAAACGTACTCATTGACAAGTTTGTCACAAATCTCGCTTGGCAAGAAGATATCAGGATGGAGACGGAGTGTTTCGTTGTCCAGTAGGTAGCAGAGAGTCCCCTCCAAGTTGCGAAGGCAGTAATCTGTGCACAAGGTCATTAGTGACTCGGGGCTATCGGATGCCATCTTGAAGGAAGTTGTGGGAAGGGGAAGAACAGAAGGAAGCTTTTGATTCAGGAGATCGTTTCTTCAAATGAAGTTCCAGGATGAATTTACAGGGACATTAGGACAGCTATAAGCAGAAAGGGAAAAAAAAGATGCATTGAGAGAGGCACATTGGCAAGTGTCTTGCAAAGCTGTCATACCAGCAGGATGTTGATAGTTGTATTTACAGCCCATCACTTGCTGACCTTAAAAGACCCTGCAGCATTTTGGTGCCTCTGGTAGTATGGTCTTATTTCCTTGGTATCCCCACCCCCCAGGGGATACTGTGGGAATGAGTTAACATGAAACATGTTTGGAAATGGGGCTACACAGCAAAATGTTTCCTCATTGCGGGGGTTATCTGGCTGACAAAGGCCCTCTGAAAGGGAAGTGGCAGAAACCACATTACTTGGTTTCCTTCAGAGTGGGTTAGATAAACCACCAGAAAATTTACTGTCAGAATGATCCTTTGTACGGCCCCAGTGGGATCTGGTGGCCCCATTATCTTGTGCCTGTAATTCTGTTTGCCACCGTTCCAAGTGAAGTTTCATGTTCAAGCTGAGTGTTTCTCTGTAGTGCCAAGCCAGAAGCTTCATGCCAGTCCTTGAACTAGACCATGAAGTGGATCAGAAGCCAGAGGGAAACATACGGAGTGGTTTGGCTTCCCTTTGAGTGCAGTGTAAAGCAAGGTTTATGCATGTGCTGGATATCTATACATCCAGCTCCCTGGGACACGCTCACCCAAACCAGTCCAAATCTGTCACAAAGAAGTATGAGTGACGAACCTGGAAAAATGCAAGACATTTTAACCTTTCTTTGTTTTTAGTACAGGATAAAGAAGGATGGGCAAGGCAGACAATTAGGAGACGCTACTCCTGCCTATTTTCTTATTTGGAAAAATCTCATGGCTCTAGTATTAAGATTTGCTCACTGGCACTGAAGGAGAGGGCTTGCTGGAGCTTTGGAGGTGTTTAGCAGAAGTGACTGAAGACCAACAATGCCATTTCACTTTCAAAGGGTCAAATCACATTAGAAGCAACCGTAATATGAACTCTTCTATGTATTTCCACGGACACACAAAAATTGTGTTGAAATGTTTATTTTTGATGTAAAACCTGTGTCTTATCAATATGTACATCCCTGCTGGCAGCAAGAACACCCGTGCTATGCAGGCAGTTGTTACTCTCAGTGCCACAGCTGAGCAGCCATTGCCAGGGAAGTTGTTGCAAAACTTCCTTAACTATATTCCGTTTCTGATCCTTATCCTGCAGCTGCGAAGATCAGGACATTTGTCTGTGTCTCCAGCTCTCTGCTTCTCTAAAGTCTCTGGTGCTTTCCCTTTCCTTCATTCCTGCAGTATCAGTACAAGATGGAACAGTTTAACTCCCTTTCCTCACCTTAATCGCTATCCCCAAAGGCGTCCGGGGTGGATCGTGCACCTTCTCTCCTCCCCTTTCAGATGCTCTGTTCAGCCACTGCTTGGGTGATGATGCCCGCACAAAGGATCAGCCAAGGCTGTGGATGAGGTAACCTTTCAAATTCAGGCACCAAATGGTCTCTGTGGGTGACAGGAGCACAGCTACGACTGAGCCTGCCCAACAGCCCAGGCTTCCGGCCTTCTGATCCCTCCTTGTGCTGCAGAATGGATTTCCATGCAAATATAAAAGCAGCACAAGTTGGAAATCAAAGCTCTTTTCCTCCTTCCTTCTGTGTTTCATTAATTCTTTTTCTGAGGGCGTGCTTCAGTGCCAGGGACAAAGAGCTGGCCAAGGAATTAACTCAACACAGAAAGGAGCCTCTCAAAAAGCAAGCTGAGATCAGCAGAACTGCTCCTCGCTCAGCAATGGAGGAACGGCCGTGCTGGGTCACTGCCTGCCCATCTCAGGCCTCGTCTCCCTGGGCCAAATCTTACTCTAGAGTAAGTGGACAAAACCTTACTGGCAGAAACAGGCACTGGTGCTGAACGTGACTTGTCTTTTGGCTTTACTTGAATTTGATCAATAGTTTCTCCTTCCTGTAAGCATCTTTGGGAACTGGCAGGATGATGTTGCAATCCCAAACTCCTTCTGACCACTGTGTTCTGACCTACAATTTTCAACAGCTCTTTCAGTGGGGATCTCGGACAGTTTCTCTGCTGGTTTTGGTGGCAAAAGGTCTCCAAGCAAACGCAGATGCTGAGGAAAAAAACCCAACCCAAAAACTCAGAAATCACAAAAATTGTACTTAACAGGGTGTAACATGCTCTTCTGGGTCACTCAGTCCTGAGCTGGGGTCACAATAACATAAAACTGTGACTTCTCAAGGATGCCACAATAGCTCAGAGACCTTTAAGATGCACCTGGTACAAACAACAAAAATGAGCAAAATGATGGGTCTTCAATTTTGAAAAGGAAGGAAATCCATAATGCACAGCCCTCTCCTTTGTAGTTAAGTCAGAAGAGAAGTCAAGGATGAAACGGGCCACTGAGTGCAGAGTATCAACTCACTGGTAGTGGGGTCTTGGTTAAGGAAATGCCCGTGGGAGCAAGCTGTCCTGCGCTTTGCACTGTGTCTGCTTTGGAGACAAATCTGCTTCACCTCCAGGATGAGTCCCTCTTGCATATTTTGCCTGAAGCTTTCATGAGAGAATCTTTCCAGAAAGGCAAGATTAACAGGAAGATCTGAACCAGTCGGGAAACATGTTCTGCTATCCCTACCAGTTCCCCTGTACCATCAGACAGGAGGTCCCTGCAGCCAGTGTTCTTCCACTGTTTACTACTGATGGCCAGAGAACTCAAAAACAAATTCCCATTGACAATCTATTATCACGTGCAGCTGGAAACGGCCAGTGCTTGGGACTTGTCCAAGCAGCTTAGAGCACTAAAGGGCAAGGACTGCCTTCCTGGGGTTCTGACAATCCTCTATTCCCTCTCTGCTGAGACCAGCACAATGTAGCCAGTTGATCCTAGTCCTGGAGAAATCAGCTGTCCTTTAACTTCTGAGCTCCCCATGATCCACCAACAAAATCCCATACAGAAGTTTAATACAGACAAAAGTGGTTAAACCATCCCAGTAAAATAACACCAAAGAAAAGCATTCATTCTCATGATTTACTGTGGATATCTGAGTAGCACCAAGAGCTGCTGCTGTGACCTTTTGTACAGGACATGATACAAGCTAGCCTCTCCCTCCTCAGTTAGACTCAAGACATGCCACGTGGGCAGGGGGAGGTGGAAGAACTGCACTGATCAATATTGTCTCTAGTTATAAGCTCAAAGTGTTGATAAAAAGAAATGAACTAGAGATGCTGACAAATCATTAACATTTGCCTAATCATTATCCTCGGGCAGCTTTCCACAGGCAACAGATCAGCAAGTTGCCTGCCTAGCAGGCTGTCACCAGTGCTTTCCAATGATGGGCAATGAGCTGCCTAGTGCACACATGTTTTTGAAGGGTCAAAGACTGATACGTGAAACATGCCAAAAATTCAAGTGCAAGAATCAAAAAGTGACCAGAACTACAGCTGCCAATATTTTTTCCAATTTATTTCTCTAATAGATTTGCCTCCATATTAATGCACAAAGGAATCGAGTCCCTTGAAAACACAGGAGCAGGCATATAAAAGCCTGTACACCCAACCACCCCCAGAAGCAGCCCTCTCCATGGAGTAACAGCACCCTGCCACCATCCACGGACCCAAAGGAAACCACAGTACGTGCAGCTTCACTCTCCCCCATCATCAGCCTTCCAGGTTCAGCCAGCCTCTTTGGCAAATATTGCTTATTTTAAGCTACATCTTTGTTGTTATGGCATTTCAGGCTGCACTGGCACGCGAGGCTTGGGACCACTCTTGGCACTCCTGGGGCTGCCCGTGCCAATATTCTCTACCCTGGACTTCAGATTGATCTTCTCTCCCAGACTCTCTCTCCAGGCAGCTGCCCAAAGCCAAGCCTGACTCACCGTGGCTCCACGCCAAAGACATAACATTTACGCTGTTGCTACAAAAATGACTGGCAAAGCTGACTTTTCCAGCATCAGGGACTTGTCCAAGGAGAAAGCAGGCAATATGCACTGACATGAACCGATTATGATGACTTTAGAATAACAAATTTAATGTAAATGCAGAGTTTGCACAGGTTACATTTTGAAGGAAAACTGCACTGTCATTTTAGCTAGCATCTTGCAGCTGCAAATCACTTGTTTTAGTAACCGATGGATCATCACCGCTTGTGCAGAGAAATACAATGCCTGCCTTACAGCAGGGAAACTGAAGTAGGAGTAGATTGAACTATTCTGTGGCCCAGCAAAGCCTGCAATTTCCAAACTTGTGAGCCTGCCGAGACCGACATCGTAAATGAGATGACTTGTGCTAGCCAGGAAACATGTTGATCTTTGTACCTGCCTGCAGTAAAGATGTTCCTTTGGCTCACTGAATTATATAATGGATTTTCTTTCCAAAAGGCCACCTGCCCAAGAGGACACCCCCGGG
>NW_009593858.1:0-10776 GCF_000690535.1 Cariama cristata
TCCCACGGCTTCGCTTGTGAGTCATGGGTGGGGTTTCAATCGTGGGTAAACAGATGAAAGCATTCCTGTTGACACGGAGGTTTTACCAAATCCAGTCGAGGTATGAGAAGAGCTGCCGTCATTGTTCAGTGGAATTTGAGATGGCAATTTTGGTAGAAAAAAATTGTGCTGAGAAGGCAGGCCTTGAGGTCTTTGGGGAGCACTGAAGTTAATGGAAGTCACAAGCAGAGAAACATAGGATGCTGTTTCCTTCAGGAATGTGTTTCTGAAAATACGATGCCATTCCCAGAATTTATGTTCAAAATGGGTATTTCTCTTCATCTCTCGACCCACTCTCTGGCATGAAGTTTTGAAGCATTTTACAGCAGTCTGAGTCAGAAGCCCTTAGATACCTGCATTCAGAAAAATCGGTTTAGATATATTTTGCAGAGATGGTGTACATTATTACAATTATTTCTATTTACTATTGAGACAATAAAATCTGAAATCTGTTGCATCTATGTACTTCTGTTATGAAAATATTTCCATATAGGACCAATATAGATTATACTATGAAATTGTACCAAAAAAAAAGAGAAAACTTTCACATCTTTAAAAATTTCAACGAACGTCTCTGGCACTGAGTTTGCACAACAAAAGAGATGTCCTAAAATGTGTGCGCTGTTCCAGCTGAGTTGTTAGCCCATAAAGGAGTATTCTGTTATCCTTTTAATCTGCTGCTCTTTAGTAATTTTAATTTGTTATATATTTCCTGGAATGAAGTATACAACAGTGCAATTATAATTTAGTGTTTTATACCTTGCAGATGATGTTGTAATACAAGTCAGTGCTTCCTCTTTTGTTTTCCCATATACCATATCTCCTCCAAAGTTCATTTTTCTCAGGCTTTGTGTTTGCTATGTCACAGTAAATCCTTCCTTCTGTTGAAATTTCAGTTACTATTGCAATATTTGTAGGAATGTTCTATTTACCAAAATCAAAAGTTGTCTTGTTCTGTTCTTGTTATCTGCTACAATTATACAGTTTCAACTGGACAAGCCATAAATTGTAAGAAGTATTATTTCAGACTGAGTTCCAAAATACAGTCCCCATTTCTGGTATAAAGCAGCCAAGTGAAAGTCAAAGACAAGTAATAACAAAAAATGGCATGTGAAGGGAGCCAGGTACCCTGTTCTGCTTTTTCTGCCCCAGTTTCCCAAGAATGTTCTAAATAAATTATTTCTTTCCTCTTGGCTTTCTTGGCCCATATTTTATTCAAGCTTTTTCTCTTGCAAAGTTGTCTGCTAATTTTATGCATGTCTTTTTTGTCCTTTTCTTCCCAATCCCTTCTTTACTTAGGGACCCTTTTTTTTTTTTTTTTTTTCCTTATGCCAGGAAGAGATTCCCAGTAAATAAATGTTGAGATCTTTCCCTTAGAAATCTCATGAATCTCACTATGTAGCTGTGGGAGGAGGATTACCATTTTCAGCTCCTGAAGTTACACTGCATGTATGAGAATCTCAATATACAGTCATTAGATTTTTGCGTTTGCAAAGAAAACCTTGAGAATGTAAAATTTGAAATTTCTATTGTCAATCAACAAGTTTAGGCAGTCACTTTTAAAATAAAATACTAAAAATTAAAAAAAAAGTCTGGAATGATTCTGCTTTTTAATGTTTAGTGTTGGCAGTACACTCTCCAGTTTATATTTACCTTGTCAAGTATTTTTATGCAGTTCTGGATTCATTGTAAATTATTTTAACGCACACATAAAGGACAGATGTCACCTTAGTATAACTGCCATTTGGAAACTGCCAGCATCAGTACTGGCAACGTAAGAAGAGAGATGAGCTGCCTGGATAAACGAGATACTCTTTCAAGAACCTGAGGTGTAGGCAGGCTCTGGAGAGATGAATGTTTTAACATTTAATTTGCTCTTACCTATTGTACCTCAAAGGCTCTGAAGGGAGCAGCCTGTACCCAAACTGATTGTATTTCTGCTATATTTTTGTTAATAGGCAATGACACATCAGACACACTCATATGCATTAAAGTAGGCACATGACACCTCATTCAAATGTATGATACCATTATTAAAGATGCTCAGCAAAGATAATTGCCAAGTTACTTAAGCAAATACACTTAGAGTGCCATTTAGCCATTCACCTTGGAACCAAATAACTATCATTTTACATCTCCAAAAATGCAGCTCTGCCCCTCTACAGTGATGCAGTAATATATACCAAAAGCATTATCCTCAAGTGACATAATCTCTTTGTGCAAATACTTGCCAGTGACTCCCGGTCTGTATTATAGAGACAACTTGCCTTAGAGATTCAAAAATCCTATTTCCTCAAACCTGCAAAGCTTAATATGTTCAACTTTTATTCGGCACTTACTTGGAGCTTTCTAACTGTAATGGTTAGTTCTTATATAGCAATTTTAATAAAGGCAGCTCAAATTAAATCATAAAGAAAATGATTCCATATATAGGGGTGGGAAAATGGAAGCGTTTGTTGTTAGTTCAGTATCACAACGTAGTGACAGATTCAGAAGAACCTATGTATTTGGCCTAGGCTGCTGCTCTGTTCACTCATCATTACTGTCAGAGAGGAATAAAACGGTAACTATGAAGCTGGGGAAGACAATTTTTCTTTAAGGTAGCTTGAAACATTTCACTGTAGTGGATGGAATTATGTCTTCCTGTCATTCACTGCTAAGCAGACACTTTTGAGATGGAATCAAAGCCCATAGAAATTTGTGGAAATCACAAGTACTTCACTTTTAGCTCAGCATTGGAGAAATTTACCCTTTAAGCACCTACCACCCTGTTTTCACTTCTGTAAGTTCATGAGTGTGATGTAGTTATCCTTGATTCAAGGTAGTAAAATTGAGATCAGAATTAGATTACTACCACAACCTTTGCAGTGAAAAATGGTAACTTGAGGACAGAATCAGTGAAAATCCACTCTTGGAGGCATCCAGTATCAAGAGGCATCAGGGTTACAGACTAATGTGATATTTGTATAAGCAGCAGTATTACCCTGGCTTTAAGGAATATTTACTGTTTTCCTCAAAAAGAAAGCAGGCTGATTGGATGGGGGAGCACATTAAACCGTTATATACACACTGGCTATCATTTATAGCTAAAATTTTATTCAAGCTATTTTTTTCTTTGCTCTCAGGTATTGTCTTTGCCCCTTTTCATTTTTTCTAAATCCAGCCATTTAAACCTCCATTTTTTGGAGTCCATTTCCTGTCACGTCTTCAAGCATGTTTTCTCTTGTCTTCCTATGCCCTGCCTTTGTAGTCCACATATGTAGACATCTATGTGTTTTTCAGTGTGAGAAGATAAAAGCTAAAGTGGTGAATGGTGTCAAATGCATGTAGACATTGGGCCACTTCAATGGCACTGTGCCCTGCAAGCAAGATCTGAGCCTCAGTTTTGAGGCTTCTCTTGAAAACAGTTGCTTGGTATTCTCTACCTCGCATACAGTTTTCCCCAATCTATAGTCCACTTTTTTAATGTACCAAATTCCTCTTCCATTTCTTCTTTTCACTGGTAAATTGGCATTTTTTGTACTTTTCCCCATGGTTTAGAACAGCTTTCCTGACTATTTGCATCTGACTATCTCTGTCTACATCTGGCTTCCCTGTCTACAAACACAGCACAGAGCCACACAAGAATAAGAACTAAAGCATCACAACTTCTGGCATCTCATTTGTCCTCCTAAGCAGCGAAGTATTTTAACCCCATGCTGTACTGCTTCCAGGATGAGGAAGCATTGTGTTTCACCATGAGGCCCTGCAGACTATTTGGCCACAGACAAACCTGCAGTGTCGGTGCGTGGTGCGTCTGTCAGGCCTGTGCAGGGACCTCAGTAGATCACAGTGGTTTAACAGAAATAATGGAGAAGCTGACCTGAGTAAACCATTGTAGAACTACCCTGTGGACACCTTTACAGCAGTTTACATCTCTTATTGAGTGGTTTAGCTTGCATCAGTGAATCTCAAAGGTTTTATAGCTGACTCCTATGGAAAGCTCCTCAAAAAGGAAATTAATTCTTATAAGGCAGTACCACAATCTAAAAGTTGCATAAAATGCTTTCATTGATTTTTTTCCTTCCATTTTCTTGATTGCATAATAGAAGAATCCCTATTTCTGTGTGCTATTGTCTTTGTGAAAATCAATTTGTTTACAAAAATGTAGCCTTGACAGACAGCATTTCCTCAGGTCTAACAAAATTACTACCAAGGAGCCATTTTTCTTGCCACAAAGATGTCTTAAGACATTTTACAGCTGCAGATTGGGTATCTCATTGTAGCCTCTTGTGAGTTTAGCAGGGTGCAGGCTGGATCATATCAGGTAACAGGCTTCACAGATCAGCTTCTTTCTCTAGAGTCTGCTGTATTCTGTTCCCCAACATAACCACACTTTTATTTTTGTCTTTTAAAAAAGTTTCTTTAGAGTTACAAAGGAAAAAAAAAATCAGGTTGCCAATTTATCCTTACTTGATGTGATTTTTACCTTGTTTAAAAGCAGCACAAGTAATTTTTTCTGAGATGAGAATGTTCTCCATCTCATCTAAGCACTGATTCTGAAGTTTGAATTACAAATCGGGTGGAAACATCATTCATTTTTTTGCAGCTGGCGAGAGTGGTTAAGAAAAGAGAGGCAGTGATGTTTCTCCCTGCAGAACATAAAAGTGGGAAGGGCAGTTCCCATTACAATCTGCACACATTACTGTGCCCTGATGCTGACAGCAGGTTATGGCTTTTGCTTCCTTGTGGTGTAGAATGGGAAAATGCTACACCTTTTCCTCAATTTGATCCGCAGGCCACCTGGACAGTCTTGGTTCCTCTCGAAGTCCTGGGACTTCAGTTACCTCGGTTTCACGTTTTCCTTCTCCTGTGCTGAGTTAGCAAAGAGAATGAGCGGCAGCAGGAGCAGCCAAATTGGGAGCAGGAGGAACGCGGGTGCTTTCCCTGTCCTGCAGGAATTGCTTTGGTTGCTCTGTATCTTTAAGAGGCTGACCCTGTCCCACGGTGAGCCATTATAAAGGCAGGTGAGCAGCAGTGCCCCGATCAAAGAGCTGAGAGCAAAGCAGGGTGCAGGTCCCCTGTAATGACTGGCCACCACAGTTGGGGATATGGGCGGGATGACGGTAGGTTATAGCATTTCCGTGCTGCGTCTCTCTGTCCTCCCCCACTCATTTTCTTTCTAGAACTGTTGCCTGAGCCCTGCAGAGCTGCCTGCTTTTCCATGTCTGCAAGCACCAAGTATATACAGCAGGTAATTAATTACTTTATTGATGATAAATAGCACGCAGAAAGTGGCACCAAAAGATGCACAAAGTTAACGCCTGCTGCCTTTCGTTGATGAAATCAATGTTCTGAAACTGAGGGAAGCATTACCGAGTGATTCTTTTTTTTTTTTTCCAGGCTGCAGATATTACAGATGAGTCCCTTTCCAAAAAGCTGTTATGAAAAGGATTAACTGTCTGTCTCTCCAAAAGCAATTCTTTTAAGTAAAGATTTTGTAGGGCACTAAGATCTTCTGATCCTGTGCAGCTGTTGAAATGTGGTATCTAGGCTTCCATAGAAGTGAATAAAATAATGTATATGTTATATATTTCTGGAACACCAATAACTTGTACAGATCAGTATCAGAGATCTCTTATAGAACAATTTATGCTTTCTGAGTTGACAGTTTTTAATTTAGTCATCCTCATTTGCTTCTCACCTCCAAGAACGTGTGTCACAGAGTGAGAAGATATGTGAAGCTACTGAAAGATTCCTACAACAGTGTTTTATAGCACCTGCATCCTTTATGGAGAAGGATGGATGAGTGACTGATGTTGTCCAATAACACAGTCTTTTGCATAACTTTGAGGAGTCTCTCTTTTGACAGCAATTACTTTAGCTGTTGAACGTCCAACAAGTCTTTTGCATAATCTTCAAGAGCCAGTCTCTCTCTCCAACAGCAATTATTTTAGTTTCTGTGAGTCCAAAAGCAAGTTTGAATGCTAAGTGAAGCTGGTTAGTGCTGGTAGATAATGTGTTTGGGCATATAGGTAGTAGGAACAAAGCCGTGTATATTTTTAGGAAGCTTATAAGAGACAAATTATATTGCCTAAGCTTGTGTAACAGCATTTAAATGCTAAATCTGCTTTATAAGCAGACTGAGAAAAGATATTATTTCGTAAGCTTAGCTTTTCAAAAAATGCCAAAGACAAATAAGAGTATAACAAATCAGTGATTTTGTTATGTAAACTTAAGGAAGGTAAATACCTGTGCTTGATTAAAAAAAGTTTCCACTTGTGAAAGTATGTGAGAATGCTACAATTAAAAACGTTCTTGAGAATCTTAAAGTAAAATTGTTACTGTTAATACTTCATGAACGTAAGCAGTAGAAGAACTTAATTGCCTCTTGCACTACCATACCAACGTAGAAAAAGAAGTCATAAGTAATTCTTCGATACAGATAAGGTTTTGTTATCTCAAACAACATAAGAATGTTCCAGCTCTGGCAGTAGAGAGCTGTGTTATTAAATTGGTCTTTCTCCCCACCCTATTGGGGTCAGAAAGTTCAAAAATGTTAATTATCACACTGTGCCCTTCACTCAGGGTACAGTGATACCATAATGGGCATGAGTGAAGAATGGAGCTGCCTCAAAGACTTACTGCAGTCATAAAATGGTTTTAAAAATAACTGCATAGTCAGTAGCTAAGAGATTGAGTCATCTGCATCTAATTTGAATCACCAGAGCTTTTACACTGTCTTTCCCAGCAAGAATTAAACGCTTTTTCTTTGGGGCAGTGTATGTGTGCGTGCAAGTGCGTTTACACCTGCACGCACCTTGGAAGGTCTTCAGATACTTTAGCCAGGTAATTACAAACTGTGCAGAAAATTAGTGGCACAAGTAACTGAAGATACAGCAGTCTGATGTGCTGTGATTTCCTCTGTTTTCTACAAGATATTTGAATCCCCCATCTTGTTGCAGTCTATTTGTGCTAATAAAACCACACCAGCTTAGAATGTAAATGAACTTCTCGGATACCAAACTTTCAAGTCTCTCCTGCTCGGCAAACTTTACTTGAAGCCTCATGAAAACCTGTAATGATTATTTTGTGTGTAGTAGGAAGAAAATAACGCTGCTTTCCTTTCCTTTTGAAGGACCTTCAGAGTGGCACAGATCTTATCCTATTGCCCAAGGGGACCGCCAGTCACCTATTGATATAGTTTCTGCAAAAGCAGTTTATGACCCTAATCTGAAGCCACTTGTTATCTCCTATGAATCATGTACATCTCTCAACATCTCCAACAATGGCCATTCAGTCATGGTTGAGTTTGAAGATACTGATGACAAGACAGGTGAGACTAACAGCCAGCTAACTAACTCGAAGTACTATTTTTTGACTTAGTAAGGGAAACAATTAAGTACATCCTGTATCGTATATTTTATATGATGTATAATTCCACTTTAGAACAAGGTATATGACTAGAGCCCTCTGTATTTTCTCCTCTTGAGCCTCACAGTTCGTGTCTTTGCTTGAGTCTCTCTAGCAATGCAATACTGCACGGCAGAATAGTGTTTCTGCATTAGGGAAAAGCTCTTGCATCAGGAAAATCAGAAGTCTGCTTGCAGTGCTTCCCTTTTAAATGGGGATTGTCAGTTTGCTAGACAGGGAACCCATGCATATCTCCAGTAGTCCTGACCGTGTCCAGCATGCGGAGTAGGTGCGTATGCTCCTTGCTGCCCTGTTTCCACAACCATCCAAATCAAAGATGCTAACACACATGCCAGCTCTTTCTGGCTCACTGCCCAGTTTCCATCCAGAAGGGTAGGGAAGAGAAGAGGATTAGCAGAGGTCAGGTGTAGTCATATTCAGTCACTACACCAAGTTGTATCTGGACCAGTTACTGTTACCTTGTATGGTTTTCTTCTTTCCTCCCTGCCTCATAGCAGTTCCGTTTCTTCAGAAATTATAAAATCATCAGTTAATTCTGAGTTGGTAGCAGCTTATGGATGTTGGACTATCTGCAGTTGTGTATTATTCTTGTCTCAGCTCTTGGCAGAGAATAGAAATGCTTTAAGTGATTGATTACTTCTGTTAATTCTAATTCCATGGTAGACCTTGCTTTTACATCTGCAGGGGTAGGGGGAGAGCACTGAAATGGAGATGATAAAGTAGCTGATAATGGGAAGAGTGCATTTTAAAAAAAACACTCTGAAAAAAATTTTAAACCTATCAGCTGATTTAATCTTCCATTTGGGTGTGTGTATTGATTCCTGCTAAATAGGCTATCCTAGATACTCAAAACCAATTACTTTTTCTGTGAAGTAACTTGTCTGTGCTGGCAACCCTTTCAAATAAGGGCTGGGTGTTAAAATTCCAGCTGTTTTCTTTTAAAATTTCTCTTCTGGAATGAATCTAAGAAACTGCCCAACTGAATGGTCAGGTTTTCAAGCATCTTTACTGAATTGGAAAAGAAGGCTGGATGTTCATTTTCCAAAATCTTACTATATAGATCCCTTAAGCATGTCACCCTACATGTGATTTTGTAAAATATATCTGGAAGCATTATCTTAGCTTGCTAACTACTTATGTGCAATTCTAAGCTGAACTGTATCTACATAACAGTGAACTTTATCCAGCTTTAGACGTTTAAGAACATCGCCTATTACTCTGCATTTAGAGATATAGACTTGGAATACATACCGGAATGCAGACCTCTGCCCTTTCTATGCTAAGCATGTGCCTTGTTTTAATAACATTTTCAAGGAGGAAGACTGCTAGGAGTGGAAAACATGGTTTAAAGTGTTTTTAGTTGTGTTGAAATAGATCTGGTGACTCACAGCTCTGCATAAATGGCACAACAGAATTTTGACAGTAACCCATCATAGCTAGATTTCTTAAAATATTTGAGACAGGTGATGCATTCCATTGCTAAGTTCAGAAAAACTTATTAGGAGACACTTATATTCCTAATTAATACTAAAACCTTTGCTTTGGCAAGGCCAGTTTTCTGCATAAAGGCCAGCTGGAACTATACACATGTGGTAGCACTGTGCAAGCCCCAGCTTTAATTTTTTTAAATAAAATGTTATGGACTACACTGAGGATAAGTGCTTTACAGTTACTAAATGTGACTTTAATTTTCTTAATATAAGACTTTGATCAGGTTTTCATGTCTGTTGGGCAAAATTTATTTGATTTAGTGCCATATAAAATTACAGGAGGATTACTGATGCTGTTGATGAAGTATCTTCTACAGATGGCATCTTACACTTAAGAACAGATGAATGTTTTATTTCTGAATGAGGTATGAAGTTTCTCTGCAGCACTTCCTCACCTTTATAAGGTGATTTGAGATTCTGAATGGTGTTGTGTAAAGTACAAGCTATTATATTACCTCTTTTCTGGGATCAGGTATTTAAAGGAAATGGAATATAGCTAACCTCCACTAGAAGTAAAGATACTCTGAAGAGGAAATACTTAGCTGAATTGTCTACGTGATGTTCAAGGTATCTACACGCTTTTGCACAAAATATCAGGTAGCACTGTCAAATATTTTGGGTACCTGAGTTTCAAATTGCTATTTATTTTTTAATATTCAACTTGGATTTATTGTGTTTAACAGGAAAGGCATAACCATAACAATGGCTACCACATCTTCATATGTCAAATAGTCTTTCAAAAAAGCTATAGAATTCTGTACAAGTAGCCACTCAATGTTTTTAATTTCAATTTTTATATGAATTCAGGTGCTTTCCATTAAGAAATCCAACCCTTCTAAATGTCTGGATGATGCATCTCTTTCATATTGGCAATGGGGAGATCCTGCTGGGTTTTTTCCACTATTGTGCCAACACTGGTTAGGTTTTACTAATAGGAAGCTAAAAAGGCAGGATGCTTAAGCTTTTTCCTCTCTTCTTTTTTCTTTTTTTTCTGCCTAGCAATCAGTGGTGGTCCCTTTGAGAACCCATTTCGGCTAAAGCAGTTTCACTTTCACTGGGGTACAAAGCACAGCCAGGGATCAGAGCATACAATTGATGGCAAACCTTTTCCCTGTGAGGTAATGATGATTTTTTTTACAGATGGGATTCATTCATGCAAATCCTGTTGACACATGACTTTGTCTGCAGTGGGGACGGGATATCCCTTAGGATTCTGATTACTCACTCACCATGGTTAGGTCAGCACAGACTTTAATGAGCAGGTGCTATCCATAGCTTAGAAATGACTTCATCTGGGGGCTTTTGAGAAAGTTCTGCAAAGCTAGGACAAGGCACAGGCCTTTCTCAGCCAGTCTATCCCAAATACTACAGTAGCGTACCATCCTGGAGTCTACCAGTGAGTACTGGAGCATGGTGCTTCATGGGATGAAGGTCTATACCAGGGAAGTTAGGTCACAGGTTAATGCTTGATTTGTTTCAAATGAAGTCTGTATGGTGGGTTGACCCTGGCTGGACACGAGGTGCCCACCAAAGCTGCTCTATCACTCCCCTCCTCAGCTGGACAGGGGAGAGAAAATACAACGAAAGGCTTATGGGTCAAAATCAGGACAGGAAGAGATTACTCACCAATTGCAGTCATGGGCAAAACAGACTTGACCTGGGGAAATTACTTTATTACCAATTAAATCAGTAGGATAATGAGAAATAAGACCAAATATTAAAACACCTTCCCCCCACCCCTCCCTTCTTCCCAGGCTTAACTTCACTCCTAATTTTCTGTACCTCCTCCCCTGAGTGGTGCAGGTGGACAGAGAATGGGGGTTGGGGTCAGTTC
>NW_009593859.1:0-22950 GCF_000690535.1 Cariama cristata
ATGATTCTATGATTCTATGATTTATTTCCCATAATATTCCATCTGGTGGTAAAATTCTGCTGGTTTATTTTTGCTAATATAAAAATAGTTTGGGTATGATGAAATTCTCAGATTGTCATCACCTATTCATGGCTCTATATGTACTTGATTCCATTTAAAATATTTAAATAGTTCTCTGACAAAATGCACAATGTTTTTTTTTTTTCCTGTCTGACTTCTTACCCTGTTATGTCTAAGGTCACATTTCAGTCACCTGAAACTAACATAGAAAATGCACACCAATGAAACTCCTAATTTAGAGAAATCTTTAATTTAGTTGTCTGTCCTCAATAACTCACAAGGCAAGTTATCAACTTTTTCACCAGCACCAGTGCATAATCACAAATAGTTCTACATTACCTTATGACGATCTATGTACAATCCTTGACCTTTCTTCTTATAAAAACATTAAACTCTTGTAAAAGCAGAACATTATAGGTGAAGTTATATACCTACTAATCATAGTTCATCCAATGCTTGTTTTTTTGGAATGTTCTATCTCCCTGGGAACATCAAAATTCTGTAAAAATTCATAGAGATAAAATGTCATTCAACACAACTGCATATAACTTTTAGCAGATGGAATAATACAAGTTAAAATATTCTGTTGCCCTCTTAAGACAAATACCACTTTTTCCTAAAATTTGAGTTCATCAGGATGTGTGAGAGTGCATGTAATACGTCTTTCACAAGTGTGAAATTATAGAATCATAGAATCATTATGGTTGGAAGAGACGTCAAAGATCATCAAGTCCAACCGTATACCCAATGCCACCATGCCCGCTAAACCCACTAAACCATGTCTCAGAGCACCACATTTAAACGTTTTTTAAAAACCTCCAGGGACTTTGAGTCCACCACCTCCCTGGGAGGCCTGTTTCAATGCTTAATGACTCTTACAGTGAAGAAGTTCTTCCTAATATCCAGCCTGAACCTCCTCTGGCGCAACAAGACTGTTTCAAGATGTTTTAGGTACGTACTTATACATTTACAGAGATTGGAAAAAATGGCTCCTTTAATTTATTTTTTAGAGTACTTAATCAGCAGATTTATAAAACCAGAAATACAAGTTCCTCCAGTATACTTACTTTGTTACATGAATAAGCTTTCAACTTTGAGAGCAGTCTGTGTATCAACTTAGTCATCTAATTAGAGCATGGAAACACTTCAACAAACCTTAGGGAATATTCAATAACATTTGTTTTAAAGAAGCCTTCCTAGTAATCTAAAATTGTATTTGAGGTTTCCTCTGTATGAGACTGCCTGAGATCTAAGACAAAATGCTTTAAATAAAGTGCGTCAAACTAAATTCTAAACTAATTCACTCAAGACAGCCTGTCAATAATCTTAAATTTAATCAAATAACCGTGCTTTGTACAGAAATGGCTATACTTGAAAAAGTACAAGGTGCTTTTCACTTGTGGTCTCACAATTGCTCTGCAAATGCCAATTCAACATTAAAGCGCATAATATTTAGCTGGGAATTGCTATGATGCCAGCAGCTCACATAGTCCAGTTTGAACATTTGAACTATCTGATAGGTAATTAAGGTTTCCCTCAGTAGTCTGAATCTTTAGCTAAACCATAAAGTCTGTGTCAAGTGAATTGCTGCTTTTATTTTTTTTTCCAGTTCAACCTCCTCTCCGTTTCTCTCTCTATCCATACAGTCAGTGCTCTGTCCTCTGCAAAGTGCCTCATTGAGATCTGTTTTAGTCCATGTGGACATTAGGTGTCACTGAAAAAATCCTTCTAATGAAAGCAGAGAATGAAACCAGGCTACAGTTCTGTCTGAAACATCTCAGGCAGGTAGCATTCACCATTTGTGCCTGCAGAGTAGTTTGGTTTATACACAGCAATTCTGAGGCATTCAGAAGATATTTGGTTTGGTGCACATGGAAACCTGTACAGTGATTGCACAAGAGACGTGATGCATCCTAGAAATACGATTCTTGCCAATGAGAAAAATTCTGGAGGAAAAAAAAGAATCTACTTGGATATTTACTTAAAATAGAAGTTTTATCATGTCTGAGGCTGAAGGGTGTTATTGATCCTTGATACTTTGAACTGCACAGGCACTGGCACATGCATGCATTTAGACACTGACTGTGGTGATGGCAGTGACACTACTGAAAGCTCAAAAAAGCCACTAAACATCAAGTGAAGAAGAGAATGTTTATACACTTCAAAAAGACTGTTAAACGAAATGAAGTTAGCATCCAAAACAAACGCAGTAAGTAAATTCTTTAAAAATCAGAAAGAAGGTAGACTTCATTAGAGTCCAATGAGTTGCACTATGTTGAGCTAAAATAACAATTTCTTATGGTAAAAAGGAGTGTTGGTGGAACAAGGAATTTGCTTGAATTTTGGTAGCAGTTCAGGGATTTTTGAGACTTGAGCTTTTTTCATTAGTTAAACTACATTCTCCCTACCCCCCTTTCTTTTTTTATGAGTACAACCTGTGTGAAACTAAGAGATTTATGAACTTGAAAGAGCAAAGATTCACCATAAAATGTCACTGAATGATAATTAATCAATATTAACAGGTATTCAGATATTGGTGGGTATTAGTGGATCCTATACAAGAGGACTATAAAAAGACTATAATAGGACTGGGTTACACTTGAAAAAAAAAAAAAAGGTGAAAGGATTATGAAAAAATTACAAGAAAATCCTAATGAAATTCTGTTGTCTATGACCAGAACTTCTGATGGCTCTTCAGCCATAAAAACTGAAGCAGTTTTCCCCATCCAAATGTGTTTTAGAAGACAGAGTAGCATATTCTGCTTCAGTCTTGTGGCCACACCTGCTATCAACCTGTTTATAAGCTATGGCGATGGCCTGCAGTGACAGTGTGCTTGGTTTCCTATGTGATTCTCAATGTCTCAGCAGAGTCCCGCACTAACTCCAGATCGTGGTCTTGCTGTCCTTTGAACAGTACCCATGGATCAGTCTCCAGCATGCAATTTCAACTTGCAAATTCTAGGCTCTTCCTTTCCCTGCTAAGTGTTTGTGACTTCAGTTTTTGCACCCTTTTCTTCTAATCATCCCAGACAACTAGATCTCCATTGCTCTGGACAGTAAATTCTCTATATGCCTCGAAAAGCTTATTTCATTACAGGTGATGTCAGAATAAAGGGTGACAATTCACCATTACTCTAAACTACCATGGGAATTTTTTAAACTGAATTTATTATATACCTGCATTATGTTACCGTCAAATGTACCTATAATATCTAAAATAACAGCAAAAAGGTAAAATGAATGTCTCTCCCATTCTAAGACAGTGTACTCTGTGTGGAATTTAAGACAGCAGCAATTTGGTATACTAGTTATAAATCCCTGACAAGCATGGTTTATGATGAAAACTTTGACAAACCTAAATAAACTGCACAAACACATCACTAGCAGGAGAAAAATCGATGTTTTTCCAGGGACAAAATGTGTTATTGCACTTGTAAATTTTCATTCTTTATCTGTACAGGGAAGTAATGTAGTAAATTATAATACAATTATTACATGTTGCAAATGTTAAAGATTGTGATCATAACATTGACATTTTATGGCTATAAAGATAAATTTATAAGAAAGCAGTGAGGGCAATAAAGCTTCAAAATTATTGTCTTTGACAGTTTTTTATAATTAATTAGAGCAGAAAGGGTTAACCTTTCCTGAAAATTAATATTAATGCTGGGGAAATAACAAAGGAAACACTTTAATTTCTTATCTGAAAAAAAAAAATTAAATACCCAATTTATTTAAGAAATAGGTAGCATGTGATCAGTAAGACTGTGCACAAGCCTTCTGCTGAGGACTTAAGTAATTCAATGAATTGCCAAGGCTTTGAATTGGCATCTCTGTTAAGAATATTTTTCCTTCCTCTTAAAGTCAAACATGGAAGCATGTGGTGTACTTGGCATCTCATTTTTTCCCTTCTTAATGCTTCAGTCCATGAAGTTGCAAAATTAATCTTTTGATTCAATTTTTAAATCTTTTTTTCCCCTGTAGCAAAACTATGTCTTCTCCAGCACTGCTGAGGCAATTTCCTGAAAGAGAAACAGATTTGTAGAAGAGCTAAGAATGTGCATTTGGAAAATTGTTTCTATGTTTTCCCATTTGAGGTTTACCTCCTCCAAGTTAAAGCAATTGCTATAGTTATAACCTGAAATTCCCATTGCTGATTTTAATTTTGTTTTTCCTGTTGAGTGTATGGCACATTTATATAGATTCTTAAACCTGAAAGCAGCTTCTTGAAACACATTTATATTGAAGCAGTTAAGTCTGCAAATGAGAGATGAACAGGTTTTGTTACCTTCTCCAGTTAAAAGATTGTAATGATGTTAGTGCAAATTCTTATATGGGTAAGAGTAGAATGAGTCCGCATTTGTGTCTGCGCTAAGGGTTTGGTTTCATGGCTTTTGTGATGCAGTTAGCTATCTTCTATCCCAAATGTTACCGCTAATGGAAAGCAAAAGTGTGGAAGTTTGTGTCTGGGGCCCAAGTCCACCAGATCTTTTGAGTGCAACTGCTCCCTTTGGATTATTATCTTTCACGCCAGTGCGTGCCTAGAATACTAAAATAATACATAGGCTCAGAGTAGGACTTTACATTAAAAGAATACCAATCTGTTGGTGAGAAAGGTTCAAAGATTTGAGAACAAAGGCAGCTCCTGGGTACTCATGAACAAATATTTTACTCGAGAACTAAGAGACCAACATCTTCTAGGGGCTTTCTGGTTTAGGTGCTCTTCACCAAGCCCTTGTGTAAAATACTTCCTGCCCTCTGTCACCTTAGAGTCTTCACCATGGATGAATTAACTCCCTGCCATAGGCATGTCCCTGGCAAATTGCAGGGTCTTTCAGAGTGCATTTGTGCTGCCAGACATCCACTCCCAGGTTGTCCAAGGCTGGTCATGTTCAAAAATACTTCAGAGACAAAGCTGTCACATTCTGTCTCCAAGTGACCCCTCCCAACTCAAAGTTAAGCAGATATATCAAGACAAATAAGCAGCTTGCTTCCTTCCTGCCCAATCTCTAATCTTTTAACTACATGTATTGGACTTAGAAAGTAAACTGGAAACAGGTATATTAAATACTTCTGCCATCTGTCACAAAGCAGTTGCAATACATTTGCATATCTCGTGCTGCCATAACAGTGGTAATGAATGCCTTAGCTTTTAGTAGTAAATAAGAAAAAAATATCACTGTATCGTGGACTGAGTGGCACTTTTTTTTCCCTGGCTTTTTCACTTTTTTACAGACTCATAAGCAAATACTTGCATTTCATAGTACACTGCTAGGAAAAAAAAAGTGAAGCAATTTACCTATGCATTAGCACATTGTGTTGCAGATATTTGAGTTATCAAACTTAAAAGTATTTGGTTTAATTCAGGGGCTTGGAGTTAATGAATTATTATTGCCACAGACAAAAGAAAATGAAAGAAAAGAATAGAGTTCAAAGTCTGTCATGAGTGTAAACTAACCTAATTAATAGGACATAACTAGTTTTCACAGTAATTGCATTAAGTCATGATCCTGTTTGAAATTTTATATTTACAAGTAGGAAGCGAAGCTTGTAAGGCTGCTTCTCCCAGAGAGGCAAAAACAGAAACAAGAAGAAAATGAATTGATATCCAGACTTCTGCAGCAGGGAATTCATACAGATAGGTTAGTTTTTCCATTGACTACCAGAGCACACTGAATAAGCGATACACAGTCAGCAAGGTATTCTTTCTGTCACCACCTAAATGACTTCTGGATAGTTCACTGTATATATATCCAGCTACAATCTCACTTTGGCATGCACTGAATCGTATTAATACCTGAATGAAATATACTGCTGAAATCAATACTACATTTTCCGCAGCTTACAGGGTGATTATGAAAGGTTCAGTATAATATGTGCATGTGATTGTTCCACTGCTTTAAGTTTTCACATCTTATTTAGCAAATACAAACGTGATAATTGTTCTAGAGTGTAAAATGCCTGCCAACAGAACCACATTTCTAAATTAAAATTTACCTCAATTGTTTGCAATAATAAGCAATGCTGCCCACCTTTTGACATACACTTTCTAACGTCTAGCGTCTTGCCTAGATCATGTTGACATTTCTGTCATGGATAAATATGTAACAATATTGTAGTTCTTAAGGTTGAATCATTCCTTTGTTAGGGGAATAACTGTTCTCTGCTTTCAGAAGTCCTGAAAACTTAAAAAAAATGTTTTTACTTTTGCCTTTATATAAAACACACAACTGAGAACAGTATCCATCCTTATTCACCAAAACAACAATTAACTCTACATCTTGACTTCTTTAATCCACAAATCTCCCAATAATAAGGGTAAATGTATGGAGTAAGAAGATTTTGCCAAATGGTTAGAGACACAGATCACCCTTATGGAAAGAAGTGCAAATAAAAACATAAATGTCATTTTCCATTAAACACTGCAACTTAAAGATAATTTGTTAGCTTATGTTTTTGGGTTTTTTAGAGACATTCATAAATTACTCCCTTCTTTCTTAGTATCTGTTGCTAAATACTGAAAAATGTATGCAAATGAGGAGAAGAAAAAAAGTTTACACTGTCTTGTAGAGCAGTCCGACAGTCCAGGGATGTAAGTGAATTGCTAGACATGTTACAACAAGAAGAGCATCAGTTCGCTAAAAAATTTACTTATATAATAAAAAAATATACCCTGTTTGCAGTAGCCATGCTTTGTGTGGACATGACACACAGAGGTAATGACCTTTTCAAGCTATAATCTGTATTTTTTGTTAAATTATCATATTTTAAGGTATCAATTTTTAATGCCATGGGAGAAGGAAAATGGACAGAGGAATGACTTCAATTATTTATTGTCTACCATTTTAATGTGAATTGTTTAAGTATGTTTAATCTTGTTTTCTGTAAAGAGCATGTACTAAACAGCCTCTTAGGAAACCTTCCAGACATAATTTCTGTGGATTTTGTTTATTTAGCATTTACTGATTTCAAAGATTTAAAGTTAGACAGGATAAACGTATTATAGGGGGTCTTGCTGTGTCTGTTATAAAAGGAACATGAGAAGGTATTAATAGATATATTCTGTTTTGGGTTTTTTTAACAAAGTTTTTCAAAGTAAACTTGTCCCAAGACAACAACAATTATGATACAACATTGCATGATTTTTAATTTCTACGGAAGCTACTTTCAGTTATTAGATTTTAGATTAAGCATAGTATAACTTTTATATAATCCCTGCATATAACTTTTTTGATTTTTCATGTATTCAAAGGGAAATCATTTACGAAAGAAGAACTGAAGCCAGAACTGGAAACTAGATGAACCATATGTGGTTTAGAAATAACTGTGGAAGTGTTTGGTTTTCCACTAAGGGGTCTGGACAATGCAGCATTTCACAGGAATGGCACTCAAGTCGATTCACAGACTGAATGTGAGTGATAAAAGTCTACTAGGATAATAAAACTCAAGCATTCAAAACTAATGAGTTTATTTTAGAAGCACGAGAATTTATACAAAATAAAAATCTAATTATTCTTGTTTGTTTTCTATTTTTTAGTGCAGTTTTTTTCTTCTCTGGGGAACGGGTAGAGGAATCAGGAATGGAGTGAAGTTGAACCTGGGAAAAAAGGGAGATGGGGGGAAGATGTTTTTAGCTTTTGTCTTTGTTTCTCACTATCCAAATCTATTTTAATTGGCAATAAATTAAATTATACTTTTCCTAGGTTGAGTCTGTTTTGCCCATGATGGTAGTTAACAAGGAATGTCCCTGTGTTTCTCTCAGAGCATGAGCTTTCTCATCTTATTTTCTCTCTCTGATCTGTTGAGAAGGAAAAGTGAGAGAGCAGCTGGGTGGGCATCTGGCAAGGTCAACCTACCACAGCAACATCACAATAGATTTTTTCATTCCAAATTTTCATTCAATGCTATTTAAGAATCTTTAAAATAGACATAAACAGGTCTACTGGCACAGATTGCTAGTGAGGAGAGGAGAGAAAAATGAAAAAGGAAGATGTTAGGAATGGTTGAGTTTCTGAGTCTACCAACAATCTAGAAAAAATAAAGAGAGAGCTCCAGTTAAAATGTAGATATCTTGCTGATGATTTTAATTTCTTTAATATTTATTACCCCCCATTCTCCCCAGAAAAGCTATTTCTATAATGCTGTCTTCATGTAATGAAACATTAGAGTAGAATTATTTTCTCCACTTAATGGCATTATTACGCTTCACCATGAGCAAACTCACAGTATCAGTAGGGTGCCTCAAAGGGAAGACAGAAAAAATCCCTCTCTGCTTTTTTTACAAGACAAAATTCTTAGCTAAATCAGTGGGCAGAGGAAGACCTCCAGAGCTGGTTTGGGAAGAACAATCCCTTAACTAGGTTATGAGCATTACCTTGCAATGTTACAGAGGAAAGTGGCTCCATTTTGCCATGGAAAGGCAGGCCTGACTCGGTGAGAAAGAGGAGGAGAGATAAGGTTATGCAATTCTACTGTGGAACTTGGACCTGCCCAACTTATATGAGTGAGACAAGATGGAAACTTGACCAAGGCATCCGGTGAGAATACCAGTACAGTTGTCTCCTGGGTGGATGTCACCGTAAGATTCCTACCACGTTTGAGTCCCAAAGAAAACCTGCTGCGATTGGTAGAAACACAGAGAGGGTAGGCTTGGCTACCTTTCTAAGTTTCTTGCACCTTGTTACATGGTGAAGCTTTATACTTTCAGATATGAAAAAATTCTGGAAAGACAGAGAAGTGCAAACAAGGAAATGAGTGAGTGATTTGAAGAAATTATGAGAGACATGAATCAGGGATACTATGAGGAAAAAATATTAAACTTGCTTTTGTGTTACCTGGGCATGTATACCTACTGCAAAGAAGTTGACTTTGCTGTTTTTAATACTGCAATTATTGCATAAATTTGTGTTGGGCTGCATGCATGGAAGCACAACTAAAGTTATTAGTAAAATGAAAGGAATTTTAGAAAATTCCTTCTTCTTGCCTGTACCAGATCATACATACTTATATATGTAGCTTAAATCTTCTCATTAATTGACTCTGTTCTGCATGCTACAGTCTAAATTCCTACAGGTAACAGCAGCATAGAAATTCTGGACTCAGTAAAGTGCCCTGTAGTGCACGCGACCATCTGGGCCACACTGGGATATGAGTAGTTTTGTAGAATACTTGACTGTGGGAGATTACTTACTTGAATGGTAATTGCAGAATATAAGGCAAAGATGCTGGTTAGACTAAATTACTGGCATAGAGAACTTAGTTTTTCACCAGAAATGGTCCACTGAAAGAGGATCTGTGAATTGGACAGGCAGCTGAATGGGTCTGAAGAAAATGGAAAAGGATCGTATCTTCACAATATGTTATGCTGTCATAAAAATTATATTAGTAATGTGCCTGAGATATTGATGTTTTACAGCTGAATGCCATTTTTAACTAGAGCTGGCTAAAACGATGCCCCGTGAAATCTGTCTTTTCCTTTTGAAGCTTCCTGTGTGTTTCTTCTCTTCTTTTTTTTTTTTTTTTTGATAACCCTGTAATTAGTACTAGCAGTTCTAAAATGCTTTACTTCTATACATGTAGAGGTAAAGCTTTTTAAATTGTTTTCTTTTGCATATTTAGAAACCATCAAAGTCCCCAAAGCATTAAGAAATAGAGAATAAAATTTGACCATAGTTTCTACAAATACCAGCATTGCCATCTAAAGAAACAGTTATTTAAATGTTATTTCTGCAATAATTCACACCATTATTTTAGAGGAGTTTAGAATTTTGTATTATGCAAAAATTAGTTTGGGTTTCTATTTACAAGAAGTCTTTTTTGCTTTTATTCTACTACTCCTATTCCAGACATTATCTCTTTTTTAAAAGCTTATTTCAATCTACGCAAATATTACTGTAGTAAGAGCTAAATTATCATTCCAATTAATCCTTGTTCTGAGTTTCCCATCAGAAATCTCACAAAGGCAGTGATGAGGACATAAAAATAGAAGATAAGATAGCATCTTTATTTGCCATATCTGATCAATACACATAAGAATAAACTACATGAGAAATTTACTTCTCTGCTTTAGAAAAAAGATTCAGTGCAATGAATGCAACTTCTTAAAACCAAAACATTTCCTCATAGGCATATTTAAAACCTTACTTACACATAAATTTGTTTAAGTTCAGTTAATACAGTTTAGTTATTGTTCATACTCTAACTTTGACAGGTTTTTTTCTAGTTAGCTAAAATCTGTCTTTAGCAGCCTACAATTGAGCTGAAATATGACTTCTCTGTATGTAAATTACTCCATTTTAGCATGTCATAACATTAAAATGACAGAATCTACCTGATATTAGAAAAAAGAGAGAGACAAGCCTGTGGCTATCTTTACACTAGTATAAACTTTATCTTGATCTATTTTGACTAAAATGGTTAAAAGTATGTGCACTCATGTTCAACTATTATACACAAATTTGAACAAATCCAGCCATTTAAACCACAGTAACAGCTGTTTTGACATTGTCCCTTAAAAATTGGCTATGTAAAAGTACTGAAAATCCTCAGTCCTTGTTCCAAAGAAATGCCAAGATACTAAAAAACGTACACATTTCTTTATCAGTAGTGCAGATCTGGCAACTTTACACAACTTGGGCTGCGCAAAAAGATCTGTGAATCATCCAGCTGCAAATAACCAGCAAAAAGTAAGGAATCCCAGGAACTCCTCTGCAAGCCCAGCCCAGCCTGTCAGTCTTCATCAACTTCTTTCCAGGGCTTTCATATTCTTAGCTTAACAACTGAATCCAGACAGAACTACCTATGCTGATGGTGCTATGCTGTACCATGGTGAGCTGCTACCCTGAGCAGTACCGGGCTGGGACTCCAGTACAGGAGGCTGGAGCTGGCCCTGCCTCCACCCTCCCATTGCTCTTGTGGAGGTGTATTTCCCTTCCACCTTTTCCTGGACCTCACTATGATTTCAGAAATTCATGCCTTAGCTTTTGTGTAGTGAGTTGCGCAGTTAAGTGCCCCTTGATTGTACCAGAAACTCTCTCATCGTTAAGGATGGAATAATACTGATTGTACCAGCAACATCTGTAACTTGACCAAGGATGGGAAATTGATGTAACAGGCCTCGGTACATCTCTTATCTGGATTGTAGCTCAAGTAGAACACAGTATCAGTACTCACCTGCTCAAATTGTGCTCAGAATGGGAATTCAGTGATGACTAAAGTCAATCATTTTGTGAACTTATAAATAGCAGTCCTAAGTGAGACTCTTTGAGTTCTCCTGGACTGCAGCGGGCTGCGACCAGCATCTCCCTCTGAGTGGGATGCCTCTCAGAACTCGCAAGCTCTCAAATTTGCGAAGTTTGGAGGACCATTGCTGAAATCAGACAACAAAGCCTGGGCAGAAAATTGTTCACACACACAAATATACATTATTTACTGTACATGAAAACATAACTAAATTATTTTTTCACCTCAGAGTGAATGTGAGATTCAATCCTCACCCACTGAGAAATGCCAAGGCATTAGAAGTGAGTATTTCACTGAACTCAAGGGAAATTTTTCTAATAGGTATACATACCTTTATATACTACTTCTTCATACATATATTTCTGTATTAATTTATTGCTTTATATACATATATCTTTATACATTTAATAATTTACATATATGTCTTTATACATAAACTCTTTTATACATATATTTCTATACATATATATCTTTCTTAGTTTTTGTGTGCATGCTTGTGTGAATCCAATCAAATACCCTATAACAATTTCAGTAATTGCTATGATCATAGTACTTCATAGATGTTAAATTAGTCAATGATTAAGTGCTGTTAAATGAAAAGTGCTGCTAAATTCTACTGCTAAATACCTCGCTGCTGGTATCTATTAGACATAAACTGTTGACCAAGTCTGGGACTAGGGGTAGATCCAGCTGTACTTAGACTCCTCTCTGAGAAGAAGTTTAGAAAGCAAGGGATTCTAATCCAAACCTTGTGACTCAACAGGAGAGTTTCCCTTACCCCCTCCCCTTTTACCCCCAGTCTCTGCGTAAATCAATCTAACCTGATTTTAACCTTTTTTTTCTTCTTTTCTGTGTACCTTTCTTTCATGTAGCAAGTAATAGAGTGAACTTTGCCATTGATCTTTGTTAAGTCACCTTTCATTTCCTATTAAAACATTTCTGCTAATACCTTTGGCAGTGATTCTTTGAGTGACCTTAAAACCACTCATTCACAACAGCTCTGCTCTATGAGGAGAGCTCTGCTCTCTGTGATGCCATCCTGAAACCCCAGGAACATGACTTTTACAATCACCTTCCTCTACAGAAATTTTATCTGAATGATTTTTTGGCATGTTTTTTCTTTAGGTTTTATAGGAATGTGTACATTAAATTGTTCTGAATCAAAAGGTTAAATATGTGGGCTTTCATCCACTTTCCCAAGAATGGCTTCTATTTTGTAAGACTTGTATGAGACTTTACTTTTTTCCTCACAACTTTAAGATGTTACTCTGAAAGAAGGAGAATAAGATCTGAATGTGAGATTCTGCTTTTTTAACTTGTTAACCTACAATAAAGACAATTACAGTTGTAGGTTCTTTTAAGTAATCATGAATGATGCATTTATGACTAATATACGACTAGTATTTGCTAGGAAAAAAATGACTGATTTTACTGCAAAGCTACTGGTTTCACTGACATACACTAATTACTCTTCTGTAGAAAGAACTAGATAACACTTTCTTTAAAATACTATTTAAACAATTAATAACACTTTTGTGTTGCAAAGTACATAATGCAATTAAGTACCATGGAAAGCACAGCATACTATGTAATATCAGACAGAAGTACAGTTTTTACATTTCATTTCACTCTGAAAATTATTAGGGACAAATATACATTATTTATTGTACATGAAAACATAATTAAATTCTTTTTTCACCTCAGAAAACAGATGGATAGTAAAATGTTCTTAAAATATATTCGCACAAGACAGTTACCTGTACTAAATATGAATTAAAAGATGTTAATAGAAAAATAAATGGTATTAGGAATAACACCACTATATTCAGTTCTTAGGAAGAAACTGAGCCCAAAGCTCTGCATGCATAGCAGCAAAATGTTTTCATGATAAACTTGTCCTATTTCTGAAAGCCAATTGCAATGCTGGTAGCTGTTATCTAGTACAGGAAAGCATTTTCCTTTTAAAAACTATATGCATATTAGGATTTTGGCTCTGAGTGTTTCTATTTGTTGATTTCTTTGTTGCAGCTTTTTTCTTCCCTTCCCCTCACTGTCTTTGCACAACTAGCCATAAGAGTTTCTCTCCTATCTGTGTTCTTGTTGTTCCTTGGCTATTTGCACTTGTTTTTTCTTTCCTTTCTTCCTCTTCTCATTTCTGTCCTTTTCTTCAGCTGTTTCCTACATTAGCTAACAAATATTAACATGACTTTTAATTAGTTAACATTACTGTCAATCACCCAAAGCTTGTAGTTATCATTTATTTCATCTTAGGGGTTATCCTTCTTATAAGAAGGCCATAGCACAATTAAGGAACAGCATGTTTTCTTTTTTCTAGTTTAACATTGTTGTTCTTTCAATCTATGGTAGGTGCTGAATACTAATGAAGTAACAGCCAGTCCAGCAAAAGGCGTTGGACAGTCATTAGTCTGAGCACCACACACTTGACTTAGTTTTTCAGGTGCCAGATGGACCAGGCTGGTCATGAATATTTGGGGTATCCCCAAGTATCAGTTTTTTCAGCTCTGGACAACGTGTGGAGTTTTTCCTAGCACAATTTATATGCAAAAGGTGTATTGTATAACTTTCCAGTGGAACTTAGATGGATATTGAGCATAAATGGAGCATAAGTTATTCATGAATAGAAAATGTAAGATTGTTGACAAAAGTGGATCTATTCTTTTTACAGTTGTTGTCATCCATATGGATGCATTTCAGCCTAAATACAATAATATAGTACTTTCTTTCTTAAAATATTTTCATAAGAATGAGATATCTCTCTGAATTGTTTGGTGTTAATAGAGATTTGGAACATAAGGAAATTCAGATTAAATTAGAAATTTATTTCTAAATCTGTCAGTTATCATATTCAGAATGGAGAGAGGGAGGAGGGAAAAACAAACAAAAACAAAAACAGAAAAAAACCCACAAATTTGCTTTCCCAATTCTCATTACAACTTGTTCCTAAGATGATACTTACTGATATCAGAACTGATAATCCACAAAGTTTGGAGGAGTGTTCCAGATTTTGTTCTGAGACAATTTCAAACTACTGTTGCTGTTACTGTTATTATCACCCGTGTTATCATTATTTATTTATTATTATTTAGCTTATTGCAGCTTTATGAATATCTGTCCATCTAGCTGCAAAGTGCAGATCTCATCAACTTTTATCTAAAACCTTTACAGAACCCACTGCATGTGCAAAACAAGGATACTGAATCAGACATCGCACTAGCACATTTCAATGCAATCACATGTTAACCTCTGTCAAATCACTGCATACTGAGAAATAACTCTTTTTTGTTAGCATGTGACATTAAAGAGTCTTGGATCCTGGGCTAAAGTTTGCAAGTTATGCACAACCAAAAATAGAACTGTGGTCAATATAAATTCAAATTATGTTCAGAACAGTTATGTTGATTATATCACCTTCAAATTTCAGTGAAAGTTTCTGAAAATGGAGCAAGAAAAAAGATAATCTAGAAACCAGTAGAAGTACTAAAGTTGTAGATCCATCTGCATATTTTTTTCATAACCTGTTCTTTCAGGTATAGCTACTGGTATGTCTGAGCAAAAAGGAGAAAGATATAATTTTGTGTGAATCCATGGGATGGTGGCAACATCAAAATATTCACCCTTCATCTGAGACAAACCCTTCCCTTCATCTGAAATAAACATGCATCAATTTTCAGACATCCTGGAAAAAGGAAGGAAGTGTTTTTCATTTTCTCTTTCATTCATAAACCCCCCATTTTCTCTTAATTACCAACTGGGCAAAACCTAGTAGTAAATGGAAAAGATTGGAAAAGTACACACACAGATTCAGTGTATCTGTGTAGTGACTGGATAGCAATTTTACCTTTATGTAATTTGCAGTAAGATATAAGATATAACAGAGAGGGAGACAGCATATTCTGCTGTTTCATACTATGGTACCCAAGGTGTGAAAATGACCCAGAGTAGCCCAGTGTCTCAAAGGAAGGCTGAGTCTGACAGCATCTTGCCTAGCCACCATCTTCAGACAGAGTTGTGGCCAATCTTCTCAGAAAGAGTCTCATGTAAGGTGTGGAATGATGGACAAGAGGACGCTTTATACACACAGGTAAGAAATTCACATGTTTCTACCCAATTCAGAGGTTTGTGTTAGCACAGAAAAAAAAGTCATAATAATTGATATTACATAGTATTTTTTCATCAACTCAAAAATCCAGGGAAGAAATAGTGTTATCGTTGAAAGACATTATAGGATGCTAAAGTTAACACACACACACACACACACACACACAAGCTGTTATCCACAAAGAAAAGTATGTTACCTGTGTAAGAGCAAGACAGATGAATCTTTCTGGGCTGAACTGATTCTATTTATTGAGGAAATATTACATATTAACTTGTTTTAAAGCAGTACCCAGTGAATATTGCTGCAGTTTGAAGTAATTTCTTAAATTCCAGGAGAGAGTTTGTAATAACTTTCCAAATTACTTCTTTTAACCCAGTTAAGTGTGATGCTTGATCAGTAAAATAGCTTCGATGGATTCAAACACAGTCTGTTTTCAAACAAAGGAAAAAGAAGGTAAAAAAAACCCAACAAATTTAATGTCATGAAATAATGATGAAAATACGAAACCAGAATTTCCTGATTGTGATGAACAAGTGTAATAACATTAGTGACCCCAATGGTAACACTTTCCATCTTCGTAAATAAGAGGTATACAAGCTAACCCTACAACACAAACCACTTTTGAAAACTAAGTTTTCCATCACTGGCTACATGGCAAGGTTCACGTCCAATCCAAACCACAAAGCAGGATCCTTCTATTCAAACTGATTATCCATCGAACACAGACACAGTGAGACATGGTGTTCTGGTTTGTCCCTTTTTACATGTTTTGGTATCACTTATCATCTCTACAAGGACATATATAGTAAAAAAGTTGTTTACTACCAACAGACCTTTCGAATAAATACAGATTCAATGCAGGGTTTCTAGAGTCATACTTATGGGAATCTAGAGAAATGAATGCATTTTTTAAAGCATAATTTTCTGTTTAAATAAACTAACCTTTTTAAAAGTAAAAAATTATCTTCCTGAATATTTTGTTTATTAATTAATATCATATACAAATACTGCTGATCTTTAGCTAAATGTACAGGAAAAAATAGCTTAAAATACATTTATGATGAGCAAGGGTAACATGGTTTCATGCACTTTTGATGACCGTTTGCCTGTTACAAACATGAATAATTTAGAGCATTTGTATAAGAAGTGTCATAAAGTAGTCTATATTTCAGTAAATTATTCTATATAAATGTTTTAATTAAGAATAATAAAAAAAACCACAGTAGGTGTATGAAAGACAACAGCAGTATCCTTAAATTATGAGAGATGCATATAGCACTTTACTCTAAATCATATGGCAGTTTTTAGGAGATGAGAGGAGGAATCAGATCAAAGAAGAAATAAAATGACTACCAGGTCTTGAGTCAAATTAAGTGGTCTATGAACCAGCTAATTAAAGACTGTGCTTAATGTCAAAAAGTAACATAAAATAACAGCAACTAAGAGATTTTTAGGGGGTTTATTTCTCACTGACATTTAAAAAGAAAGATGAGGACAAAATATACAGCATAATACCAAACCTATGAAATCTTTTTACAAGAGACTTGGATTTCTCATAAATTCAACTCTTGGGCAAGCTGTGTGAGACTGATTATATGCACGGATCAGTATACTTGTAATCTTTTAATATAGGATCCTGAATTTATCATTAATCCCATTTCCTTGAATCAGAATATACTGAATTTCAACATGGGAGACAAAGGCCGTGAACCAATCCATCTAAGTTTAGGCATCTAACTAAAAGCTTAATTAAGGAGCCCCGTCATTTTAGTTTCTCTCCTGTCAGTGGGCAGAAACACTTCTGAGAGTTGGTTCAGCTTACCTGAGATCTAGACATAAGTTACCTACTTCCTTTCACTAATACAACAGAATTTAGGATCATGATGCTCAACTTATTTGTACAATTTTTGCAATAATTGCACACTTTTAGTGGGGTAAATCAACAATATTGTGGGTTCAATCAACAGTACTTGAATTTCAAGCTGTGAATTAGGATTAGAATTGCATAACTGAGGTTGAGATTTAAATATTTGCTATCTCACAGTGTATGTTAGTTTGGATTAGTATTTAAGTCTTTATAGAAAGTAATGAAAGCAGTAATGCTCAGATCACAATTAAAATCTAGATATTTGTGAAGAGATTGAGACCTGTTTTTCTGATTCTCGTTTAACTTTATTAGCAGTATATTTTTGTTTAATTCAGAATATGAAATGCATTCAGTACAATTCAGGAATAAATATATTCCCAAAATGCTGGCATTCAAAGTAAAAAGAAAATAGAGTAGGTAAGATGAACTGGAAAGCCCAGCTTTCTACATGAACCATGAGAAAATGCATGGTTACTTTTAAAATGAACAGACTTTCATGCCTTGAGGTATGTACCTGAAATGAGAAAAAATTTCTGCATGGACAGATTTTTCCATTACAGGTTTCCTTGTATCTTCTTCCAAAACATCCTTGGTCAGATAGATGTGCAACATGTCACACTGTGCACTAGATCAACTATTACTCTGATATGATGTGATTCTATGTGTAGGTGAATAAATACACCTTACAGGTTTTTCACTTTTGCAACCTGCATCACTGAAAAAATACGGTGAGTTCTTTTCCATAAAATACACAAGCTGTAACTTTTGTTATGAATGCAGATAAGTATATAGAAAATAATATACATGTAACGGCTTTGCTGAGTCAGTGCTTCAAGGCATACCGCTACTAGTATTGTTGTTGCTACTCTTGTAATTATTGAAGACTTTACAAAAAAGAATTTTTAAGCTTCAGGACCAATACCACCTGAATTAAAGTACTTTTATACTTCTGCAATTTCTAGGCAAAATGCTTGACAAAATTTGAAAGCTCTAAGTCAGGGAATTTGGGACTTGAGGCAGTGAGACCAACTATTAAATCCTTTGAAATATTCTGTCTTGGGAGACATCTTTGTGAGGATAAAGTGATGGGAAATACTGAATAATAAGGATTTATGCAGGCTAAATAGTGACGTTTGGGCATGTATTCTACCATGATCTGCTGCGACACTGAGCAAAGAGATTGTGAATCCCATGGGCTGTTAAGAACTCTTCATTAAAGTCATTATCTTTGTAGGGATTTTGCATAGCATCCAGAAGTTAATTTCTTTTTCCTTAGCAAATAATCTTTAAATTAGCCACATAGCATATACCCTTGTGCATAGTTCACCTTCCGGCTTAGTTAATGCAATAAATGTGAAGTTTCTAGACCAAGCTGTTTTTGAGATAAGCAGTAGAAGCAGAGGTAGAAAAGAGCCTGTGCAACTTTTCTTGTACACAGTTTCTGTGTTTAAGTTTCTGGGCAGCAGGCAGGAATTAGAATGGAAAATTCTGTGCCTTATCTATCATAAAAGATTAGACTGGATGAGCATAGCCTCAAACTAAAATGAGGATCGGTTTGCTAGACCAGTGAATATTATCCTTCTAGTGAGACTTGAAACTTGTATCTGAATTGCTTACCAACCCTTATGGTAATGTGTTTGAATGTTATAAAGGATTCTGTATTCACAGGAAAAAAGAAAAAAAAAAATAGTTCTTGGACTAAAGCTACCATAGTGACCTTTTTTCTATGACAGAAACCAGGTAGTATCTGACACAATGAAAAGATGTAAAAGACTACTCACTGTAAATAATACCAGAATTATATCGCTATCATGTAATATTTTACCATCTTTGGCAGAATCTGGGATGACATTTAAATAAGTACTTCCTGTTTTGGAGAGGAAGATCACCTAAGAATGATGATGATGGTGGAGTTACTGAGGAAACTAATCTAGACTAGTTAGCGAGGAATGAGACTTAGGGAAAAAAAAAACTACCCTCAGTGTGTAGTTAAATATTGTAATAGGTGATTTTTTCAGTCATGAAAATAATTACATTATCTATATATTCATTCACACATATAACCAGTTGGATAGCCTGTTAATAGTAACATGATCTGCCCTTTTCTGCTCTGTTGTTTTCTGGGTTGGTAGGAACTGAGGAAACTGTACAGAGCTTCTGGGATAAAGAGCATGTCTTACTAACTCAGCAGTGAACTTTCTGGCCAATATATCAGTGTTCACAGTCTCTCAAGAATACCTGTGTGGACCTTTACCTAAATCATGGTTAGCTGAAAGTTATAGATAGGAAAGCTTTAGGAATTTTTACTTCAATTACACTGGTGTTTTTCTAAAGGTAAGGACTGGACCACATTCTCACAGAAAAGGAGTAAGAAGGCATAAAAATAAAAAATCTCCTGATCACACTGCACCCTAAATAATCCATGTGCCTGGCTGCAGAGGCTGATGCTAGCTTCTCTGCTGCCTCCCTGGAGGAGGCTGTCAGTGGGTAGTGAGGGTGAGGAGGTGATGTTGGTCACGTCTCACATGTGATGCTGAGAACAGAAGAGCTGGAGTGGTGACTGAGCTATTTCATCCACCAGCATGAAGCAAACTACCAGCTCCCAGGTTCCAGGAAATTAAGAATATGGGAAAAATATGCCCAAGGAGTGCTTTTGAGAGGCAGTGTCTTTCCAAACCACATGTCCAACGCCTAGTTCCAGAATTGAAATCTACCTTTAGATCAGATTGCTCCTTTATGAAGAATATTTTATACTGAAGGTGTTTTATAAGTATAAGCACTTAATGGTTTTATAACTGAGGTAGGATTTGCACTAACAATGGGTAATATATTAGGCAAGCTTAGCAGGTGAGTTTTCTCATGTTTTCTTTCAAGTTTCACATTATTACCAGGACAACATCAGTAAGTGTTCCTGCATGATTAATCAATATTTCCACTTCCATCTGGTATACTGAGAGACTATGCAGAAGTCTTGTTATTGTAGTCTAAAACTGCATCTAAAAGTTTTATTTGATAGAATCAGTTAACATAAGGACAACTAAGTAATGTAAGAGAAAACGTGACTGCAAAAACAAGGAAAAAAATTCCCTCTTAAGTGACTTATTTTCTCTCCTGATTTTAATTTTTAAAACATACTTCAACATTCTTTTTTGATAAAAAGCTGATTTTCACTTTGTTTTCAAGCTGCATGTGCTCAAGACCTGGTCATTATGATTGCTATTGTTGTTATTGTTGCTGTTGTTATTATTATTGTAGTTATTATTATATGACAATTTATCTGCAAAACCATTTTGGTTTTGCAATTTCGAAATAACTTGTAGGCAATGTCACTCTGTGACTGACTCATTGACAACTTACAGCTTTGTGCTTTGCCTTGTGACATCTATAACAGTAAAAATATACAGTACTCATACTAGTTTCTTTCACAAGATCAGCAGTCAGGTACAGTCTCCAGGGGAAGGAGATCAACTACTCAGCTAGTCAAATACTGCCATCAGCACAAAGTGTAATTGTAGAAAAGTTGTTATGTGGCTACCATCTCTAAGTGCTGTTCTTAAAGAGTGACAATTTTGTTCTGTTTTGCAGCTTATTTTATATAGTGTACATTTAGAGGGAAACTTCCTTCTTTACCATCTTCACCTAATCCCACTCTCTGTCAAATGCTGTCACAAAACTTAATCTTTTGTTATGAGTAAGAGTGAATCACTTCTTCAAAACTGAATTTAAGTTCTCACATTCACAGCCTGACTGAGGAGATATAGCTGTCACGCCTCCATTATACATTCAGCCTCACAGAAACTGAAATAAACAGCCTTGTAACTGTTACTCCATTTTCACGTTAGATTTGACAATTCAGTTGTATGTGTGAAAATCTGCAGGACATTTTCGCATTCACTCCGAACAGCCCCAGCAAATCAATGAAGGGGATTCTGGACTACCTGCCATAAAACATCTGAAGTAGTCCAAAGCTTACTCTAGTAGTCATTAACTTAACCAACTGCTGATCAGACAAGACTCAGACAGTGTATAACACCAAATCCGTTCACTTAGATTATCAATATTTGGCCTTATGTTTGTATTTTAAAAGGATGCTTGTCTAATTACTAGTAGATTTATTTGTATTGGTTAGTAAATGAAGTTGTTTCCCCCTGAACAATAGAGTCAGTGGAATCACAGCTGGCATTTCCATTATTTCATTTTCTAATTCCAAAAGCAACCAATGAAACCTTAATGAGGTGGAGGTTTTTAAGTCAGCATTAATCTCTGTCTAAATTTCTTTAATAGGATTATTAGTCTAAAAGAAACCCCAAACCAACAAACCAACCCAACCCCTCCAAACTAACCAACCAGACATACCCCCTCCCCCGAGTAAACAATCAATTGTCAATCTATGGGCTTTCTTCCTGAATTATATGAAGCATCCCAACTCTTTTGTGAACTAAATTTGAAGGTCCTGGAGGAAATATCCCTTTAACAGAATAAATAAGCATATCCAAAGCAAGTGGATATCACTTGGGAGGAAAATCTGTGTTTGCTTATGTTTTGTGTAGTCGTGGCAATGAGAATACCAATTAGCAATCACACTGTGAAAGTGACACTTCCATCATGTATTTCCACAGCAATATATGTAGTGACAATAAAAATTCCAAGATATAAAAGCTTGAGCTATTTTGTAGAATTTGATGAAAGTCTGGTGTTGGGCTGGGCAAGCCAGAGAGACAGATGAAGAAGACTGCTATACATTGTAAGTTTGCAAGAAAGCACATTCCTTTACTGCATTTCCTATGTTGTGATGAATAGTTCTAAATAATTTGCATAGTATATATTCTGTTGCTTTTGGTACTGTTGAAAATACACAGCAGACACTAGTTTAAAATTTGCATGTTATGAACTTGCTACAGGGTTGAATTTGTTTGTTTATTTTATTTATTTACTATTTCAATGAAACAAATGACATCAAAAGCAATTGCTTCCAGCTATTGAATTTATAAAATATCACTTCTAGAAATTTTTCTCTTGAACACGTATTAAAATTTAAAGCAAAATTGTGCATCTAAAATCTGTAAATATAAAAGTATGAGAGAAGGTGTTATCCTTTAAAAAAATACTTAAAAAATCTGTAAAAATGAATTATTTTTTTAAACGCACATATCCATTAACATAAGTTTTATAATGGAGGTTTCTGTTGAGAAATTTATTCATTTGCTTGCTTCTGTTTCTGAAAGGTGCTTATTTGTCTGTGTGAACTTTAGTACAGCCGTGCATAACGAAAAATCAATGCTACATGTCAGCATGCATATATTATGCCTGAGCTTACTGTAGAATGAAAGATATCCTGTATGGGTTTGTGCACTATTTGAAATCTGAAGTCTTTCAAATACTTTGTAATCCAAACTGCATTACTGTATGAAATATTTATGCTGTATTTAAATATCTTTTAGTAATTTTTTTTTTTTTTTTTTTTTTATTGGTTAGTCAGTAAGTATTGACATTCTATTTAAAAGCTGGGCAGTATTGATTTTTATTTCTATTTCTATTTTAGTATGTGATTACATGTGGAAAACTCACCATGCTTTCTAGTGAAAGTTGAGTAGACACTATGTTCTATGTAAGTTAACAAGCTGCATTATTTTTTTTTTTTTGGTTTGATCCGCATAATCAT
>NW_009593859.1:22984-70102 GCF_000690535.1 Cariama cristata
GCTAGACTTTGGCTACAAATATGAATTTAGTATGCAATCAATTTTTATTGTCTTATGAAGGATGGTCTGTGGGAAGATTACAACCTTTTCCTGTTGAAATCCTATGTTTATTCCTAGTCCATTTGTTTTAACATATCCTGAAAATTGTAAGATTAAATGTTTTCAATTTCTTTTGACTTTTTTTTTATCTTCTTTCCTTTGTTCTTTCTTCCCTTCACTTTCCTAAAAGTGATTAAATTTCAATTCATGATGTTTCAACTGTAGTCTGAGATCATTTGGGATCTTATAAATGGAAAAACAAACAAAAAACTTCAAACCCCAAAATCTCATGCAAACAAATTAAAAAATCACCTTTTACTATTCTTCCCTACATGTATTATTACTGAATCTTGTGGAAAGTCATGCACCAGCCCAAATTCAAGAAAGTGCTATGTAATTAAGCAAAATCACAAATAAATTCGGCAATTTTAAGACTTGTGCAATTGTGTGTCTGATCTATTTGCCCTCTAGTGGCAAAAGATGCACGATAAGTATGGACTCCGCAGGTGTTTCAGTACAGCTGGATAGTGAACATCAGCAGAAGTCAGGTCCTTCCTAAAAGGCAGTATTGCAAAGCCACAACACCAGAATCTAGACAAAGGCTTTAGTTTCGTCACCTCAAATGTCACAGACATTAGAATTTTAGCAGTTTGCAACATTCTTTTTCCAATCTGACAGAAATTTGCATTTTGTCTAGTAATTGGATTAGTATGTCAATGTCAGGTCACTTAACTTCTGCTTCTACTGTACAAAGTGTGATGACGTTTTGTTGGTTTGCATATGTGATAAATGCCATGGAGTCCAATGATTGTTGATCAAGGAAATTACGAATGCTTACATGGTAAACTATAAAAAAAAAAAATCTTTAAAAATTAGTCTTTTAGATTTCCAAGTCAAAAATGTTTGACTTCAACTCCTCAAACATACCAGCATACTTTTTCAATATCACTGACATATAAAATATCAACTAGCTGGAGGGCATTAATTTATTTAGAAATGGTACTGGATTTACAAAAATCCCTGTTTGACAGGCATGTTCTTGGATGGCTTTGGAGTTCTGTCAGCTGGTAGACTAAGGGAAAGGGAGGAAAAATGGAAACCCCAGGGGTCGATCCTTGAAGTCTGCAACACTGAGAAATTTGGAAAAATCAGGAAGCTACAAGCAGCTCAAGGTTTCAAAACTGCAGGACTATGAGGTAGGAGTGTGATTATCCACTGGAGCTAATCAGCAGAGCAAGCCAACTTTGCCGTTGGAGCTTGTATCTCATCAGCTCAGCAGGGTAGGATGCACTAGAGAGGAAGCGGCAGCTGCTTCAGCATGCCTAAGCTCCATGTTTGCTGAGCAGAAGGTCTTTCTTAAAAGACAGGAAAAAACCACCAGTATCTTGTGAAACGTAGAATACTGCCAATGCTATAAAGATATATAAGTGAAATAAAGAAAAATTGAGAAATCAAGAACAAACCCAAACTTTTATGAAGTTTCAGAAAGGTTTATTTTTACTCAAAATCAAAACTGTTTCTTATAATACTTCCAAATATGACACTACTCCTGGGACCTAACCTGTTCCTCCTCTCTCGTAAAGGTTCTCTCTTTGTGTTTAATAAACTGAAACATGGTCTTCCCTTTACTGGTTTTTAATAAATTCCTTGTCTTTACGTGAAGATGTTCTGTGTCTGGCCTGCTGACCTACCTCTCACCTTCTGACATAGCAAGTGTATTTAGCAATATAACTGAAGAATATTTTAAATCTGAAATAATGCTCAGGCTACTGTCTGATCCAAACCCCACAGGATACCATGCAATTCTTAGTTCCTCTTGGCTGAGCAAAACCTTCCATCTTTCACTGTGAATAGCTCATTTAACACATTAGAAGACATCTTCTTGCCTTGTAAAGTGCAGGCAAGAAAAGAAACAACTGAAGCATTACTAGAGCTTAAGGGTGTCTTACCTGTACTGGAGAGGCCATTGGGCTATTCATCTTGGTCAGAAAGAGATGGTTCCAGGAAAAGACACTGAGAACAACTTTATCTTCTCCCTCTAACAATATGAAAACAAGATAGCCACAGGTATGATCTTACAGCTATACCCATAGCTCAGGAAGAATGAATGTTGTCCCTGACTGTGTAGACTTCCCCTGGGGTCTTTCGCAGTCATTTCCATCCAGACTGTTTAGATGCTTCAGTCTTCACCCATGATTAAAAGAACATTTGAGAATCTGTGCCATGGACTTTCAGGGTCTGTTTCCTAATGTAAAATGTGAATGACAAAGACTTTCTAGCTTCTCCCAGATCATAGTTTTCATCAGTACTAAAGGAAGATATTCCAGTGACTGAGATGATGAAATTATAACTTAGATCAGCTCATGAGATCCATGTAAATCTGAATGTTGTGTGTTTGTCTGGAGAGCTAAGTCTAGAGGAGGGAAGAAACAAAACCTTAATGTATTTGAATTTGAATTTGCAAAGCCTAAGCATCTTGAGTTTATTACCACCAACCTGAACACGTTAGACTTTTCTTTTTTCTTTTTTCTTTTTTTTTTTTTTTTTTTTTTAATCTGATGTACTCTGCCTGGGATGGAGTTAATTTTATTCATAGTAGCATGTGTGGTGTTGTGTTTTAGACTGGTGGCCGAAACTATGTTGATAACAGACCAATGTTTTAACTGTTGCCGAATAACACTCTCACAGTGCCAAGGCTTTCTGTTTCTCATTCTGCTCCCCTTCAGGCAATAGATTGGAAGTGGGCAAGAGGTTGGGAAGGGACGCAGCTGGGACAGCTGACCCGAACTGACCAAGGAGATATTCTATAGCGTATGACATCATTCTCAGCAATAAAATGGAGAGAGAGTCTTTCCAAGGTAGCTGTTGCTTGGAGACCGCCTGGGCATTGGACTGCTGGTGAGAAGTGGTGAGTGATTGCCTTTGCATCACCTGTTGTTTCAATTGTGGAGGTTTTTTTCCCTTCATTTATTAAACTATCTTTGTCACGATCCATGAGCTTTTCTTGCTTTTACCCTTCCAATTCTCTCTCCCATCCCACTGAGGGGAGAGCGAGTAAGCAGCTGGTGGGTGCTTAGTTGCTGGTCGGGGTCAAACAATCACACCTGGTGTTTATTCAGTACTATTCAACTGCTTGCCTCAAAGATCAGCTTCTGATTCTCACAAGGATTTTCATTTTCAGGACTCAGGGAATTACATTTATGGATATCACAAAAATCTGATATGATAATAGTGTGAGATAAATATTTCACAGGGTTTCACATCAGGTATAAATCACTATAGCACTGATTCCAAACTGGTTAACTACTTCTGCCTAAGACTATTTTTTTAAATTACCATTTGAATGTAATTTTACTCTATTGCTATCAATGTTTTCCAGAAAATATTTGAAATAAGTAAATAGTTAAATTGCTACATGAAAAACTGATCTTTCTAAGTCTTTTAACAATATCTACAATTGACTTTCTGAGAAGGCATGTCTGAAGAAATTATGTTTAAAGTATTGTTAAGAATGACTAAATATTGCTAAGTATTTCTTAGTACTATGTTCTTATTAGCATTCAGACCAGACCAACTCGTTAATAAGATTGTAGAGAACTGAAAAGAAAGTCCCAAAAGATGATGCTCAACATATGACTTTTAAGAGACTTATTTGTTGTTTTAACATATCCAAGATGCCTGAGAAGTAGAATCAACAGAATGGCCCTATAATATAAGTGGAAATTCTGTGTACATGTCCCATTGCTGGCAGTATACATTCATTTGAAAACCTGAATAAAGCTTTTAATACGGAACAACAGATAAACACAGTCGGTTTTTACTGATGATGCCTTTCCTATTATCAGAAAACCCATCTCATCTTCAGAACCATGAACTTAGGCTAGGGAAGGGTGTTCACTACAGTTATTCATATGTCATTCTGAAAGAAATCAGCTTCCATCAAGAAAGGAGTTGAGTTATAAACTCCTCAAAACAAAATTCTCAGATTTTACTTTCAGATCCTTAGAATTTCTCTCTATACATTCCTTTCAGTGTAATTTCTTTGTGTCTACACCTATGCAGTTCCTGCTAGTTTAGACTGTTGAAGCTTATTCAGTGACACCTATATGAGCTATTTCTTTAATGAAATATAGTGCCTTGAAAAACTTAAGGTCAGGAGGGAGTTATTAAAGTAGAATTAAAAGAAGGATTTCACACACTGTTCGCAAGGCAGAGGATTCATCTGCCAGACTTTTCTTTTCCTCTCTCTACAGACTTTTGCCTTTTAATCCTTCATAAAGATTATTCGATCAGAATTATATTAAAAAGTGTAAGCATTTGTTCTAACAACATGCTTATAACCACCATTGGAAAATGTATTAAAGCTGCTGTCAAGCTGGCTAACTGATGTGAAAAATCCTTCTTCGATCCAATGAGGGATGAGTTTCATTGCAGTTTAGTTTTATGATGAAGGCTGAAGGAAGCATATAAAAATTAACAGCAGTCTTAGGAGAAAATAAGATAACTGGCTTGAAAAGATTTTAAGAAAAATAAATTTTAAATTTCCAGTTATACAGAAAAAGTTTTGAAGCTTAAAGCTGGTAGGTTGGTGATGCTTAACTACTCATAAAAGCTGTGCATTTTACAGTGGCATCAGCATGAGCATTCACATCATACATTTTAAATAAGATTAAAAATCACCAGTGCTGTAATGAAAACACATGTAGCATTAAAGGAGACAAACACATATCTAATAAGCAATAAAAGTAGAATTAGACTGGAAAGTGATCTGGGTTTACTTTTTAAATTTTTTTTTTAAAAAAGAGACATGATCTGAAAATGTGTAAGGAAGATAGTCTAGACATTCAGTTGGGTAACAAGTTTCTGTGCCAGACTCTCATACTAAAACAGATCAATGATCCATCTGCTCCAAAATACCACCTCAAACACTGATAAGTACTGCAAACTGCAGATAGGATGCAATACAGCACAGAACAATTAAGAAAAAAGTTCTTGTTCATATCGTCCATTTGACAATTTTTACCCTGACATGCAAATCTTTACATTCTCTGAACTTTTTAAATGTACATGGTGTAACTGGGAAATATTTGAAAGGAGACAGTGGATAGGTACAGCATTAGCTGATATGGACTAATATGTTAGAAGCTTGGATATGGTAATATATAGCTGAAGTGACATTTCTAAGTCACACATGATATAAAGTAGCAAGACTGATAAGTGATGGACCTATAGCCCCAACTTTATACACAGCCTTAAATTTTAAGAAGAATTAAGGGTTTTATATTCTTTTAGTTGTGACAGGTTAAAATCATATAAAGACCCTCTTTTTGATGTGCTTAATGTTTCTGAACATAAAACCTTTGAAAATAGTTTTAGCACAAATAATATTCTCTTTGGAAAAAAAAATTAAAGGGGAATAAATTAGTCTGTCAACTGAAAAGAGAAACACAACATCAGAAAACTTAAATTAAAGGTATAGGGTGCCAAAACAAATTTTACGATTTACCTGAAAGCAGATAAACATGCAAAAATATCACATGTACTAGACAATAAATCCTGTAATTAACATACACTGCAGATATAAGCATTACACCATAGCAAACTGTTTATTCCTCTGATCCTCCTCCTTTTTTATAAAGTTCAAGCTATAAATAAATTATTTGGTATCAATATATATATATATAAAAAAAACTCTAAAGACATAAATGAATGCATTGATCAGTGTAAGATTTTGAAATCAAACTTTTACGTACCTAATTGGCTTTTCCAGGTAAAGTTTTGCATGGAGACCAGGGGAATAAGAACAGAGAAAGAACGTAACGATTCACCCCATCACGTCTGAGGAAAACAAGAATACTATGCCTGTTACAATAGAAAAGAAATAATGCACCTAGTAGACTGGAGAAACTGGAAACCTTAAAAGAATTACTCTTTTAATAATGCCAAGATCAGTGTCTGCATATGTCGTTTGCTGTATTATTGACTGTCTTTATTGGAAATTTTGTCAGTGTTGCACTGTTGAACTGGTACACAGGGAGGTCTGAGCCAGATTGTCCCCTTTCTCTTCACTCCATTTGGGACTTATTCAACCCCAGAAAGTACTAGCTAAATGTGCCATTAACCTGTGAGTAACGGCTGTTGATTAAAATCTGTTTTCTACGCAGGAATGAGGTAAAGAACACGTTATGTTGCAAGTTCTTCTTCAATAATATCAGTTTTTATTTAAGACCTTTTGTATCTAGACTTCTGGTTCTGTCTTCTACTTCAATACCAAATCAGGTAGCTATCATTGTAATGCTTCTGAAAACAGTTCCTGCCATATATGAAATAGATTTTTAATAAAATGGAGAGAAAATGCCAGTCAATGGACTAAAACAGCATTGACCTGAAAATATGAAGCAAAATTTTTAAAAGATAAATTATTCCTTTTTTTCCCAGCACAGCAATCTGAGAGTTCACATGGAGAAGAACATTAAAATATACTGGCTTTGAATTGTATTTCAAACTGAAGTTTTGGGGGGGTTTAAACCGACATTTCTGAGCTAACTGCTTGTGGTAATCATCCTACAAATTGTGTCATGTCCCTGAAACACTAACATAATATGAATGAAAGACAGGGTAAAGCTGATCTTTATCCAGTCTTTATGCAAATTTACAATCAGAATAGGAATTTTAATGTTTAAAAATTAAACATCTTGTTTAAAAATTAAAATATTTAAAGTCTTTCTTCTGATTATTTAAATAAAAAAAAACAACACAAAAAACCAGAATGAAAACTAGTTAGCAGTTCTTTCTTTTAGAGTTCTAAAGACATTAGTATCACAAGTGATGTCACTTTCAGCAAGGTGATTCTGACCAGCAATTCCCTGAGAAACATCCCTTGCAATTTGTGTTATATTTTAAAGTTTCGTTTTTGTCACTGTAAACAGTATTTCTCATACTTCGAATGTATGTAAAACCAAGTTAAAGAGAGCAACAAAGATGCTTCTGAATCTGGTGTGAAATGAGAACTCAAAGTTGAGATACAAATTTGGGAAAAGTTTAGGCTAGTACTCAAGGGTAAGTCACGCTTCTGTGACAGAGTTTATATTTTGCAAACTTTAAAAATAAATATTACAGGTAAGTAACATAAATTCAACCATAGACTGAGACCATAATTATCAGTAAGGAAAAAATTTTGCTGAATTAGAACTTGTATCAGAATACAGTCTTTTTCAAGGTAGTATTTGATCTGGAGGTAAAATAAGATGGGGTCAAATATTATCTGGAAAACCCCCCAGAACTCAGAGAGTTTAAATTTCCAGTGGTCTTCTCTGAGTCAGATCTAGTAGAATTTTTTAGTGGTAAGTTCCCTGAACAGAGACCTCTAATGCCATTTGAGATTCCCTAGATTATCCCAAGTAGTCTCCTACTGACAGTCCAGGAGGGAATATGGGTCATTCATAGCTTTTATGTCATACATACCAACTTCTTGTAGATATCTTGGATACTCCAGGGCTTCTCAGATGCCACTAAGTGGTTTTGCATCTGTGGAGCTAAGATGACCCTTATTGCCTTTCTCTCTCTAATCAGTTTTGGAAAAGGAAGCAAAACACATTTGAGCAACAAGGAGCTGTAGCATTCTAGAAGGCTTTTACCACTTCTTTTTCCTTTCAGTTCAGACTTTATCAATACTATTATGTTAAAAATCTTGTTTAAGGAGAAAGAGGAAACATACTTTACGTATAAAGCCACTATTTTTTTGTTAATATAGTGACTATTTTAACATTCTAATCCAGGAAGCTTTATTAGTTCAGGTCAAATTACTACAGAAAAGGAAATACTACTTCTCTATAGAAAAAAGTTTCAGTAATAGCAGTAATACAATTAAAACTGTTACAGACACATTTAGTTTTTATGCTTTTCCTGGTGTTATCCCTCCTTTTTCTCCTCTGAGTCCTAGGGTCAGTTTCTTACTGGTGATGGTGGAAGGAGTTACTAACAGTGAGTTGTCAGCAGCAGGAGTCCTTCACTGGAAGGAAATATGGTTGATGTTCATGTCAAGGGTTTCTTCTTTCTCACGCTGGGATTCACTAAGAATAATTTTTATGTTTGCTAAAATGGTTTTACAACTTGCTCTTTCTTCATTGGTATGCAGCTGCATATTATATCTGAATATAATAACTCTGATAGATTTTAGGTATGTTAGATACTCATTCTTTTTTCTTTGTTACCCCTAAACTCACTTTTGTCCAGCTCCAGATCTGCATGTCTGTAACTGACCATGGGTGAACTGTTTACAGCCATGGGGTCTCCAGTGCCAGCCTGTACTCCATCCCTTATCAGCCCACTCCTGTGCTCTATTGTGCTGCATCCTCCCTTCTCAAGGCTTATGCTATCAGACCAAGTCTGTATTTCTCTACTCTACATCATTGTCTTAGAACCATAAATATCTCATTCTGCATAGAAAAAACTTCTCATCACTGCTGTCTCTATAAAACTATGATTGCACCATATAATGATAAGCAAAACAAACTAGCCACAACCACCTGATCAGAAGAAAAATTGCTGTTACAGCTGAACTAAATAAAGACAAAACTGCAGGCAGGTCAAGAGAAGTTCAGACAAAGCAATCCTGACAAACCTCAGTCCTAAGACCCTGCAAGCTTATTGCAAATCCTGTGGACCTTACCAGCTGTGGGTATATTATATTATAGGCTACAGGATTACAGCACTTGCAGAGAAGGAAGTATTATCTCATTTATTGCATCAATTTTAGACTCATGAAACTTCACCTAGTACATATAAAATTCACATTTTAATTTCTTTGTTTTTAAAATACAACAGTGAATTTCACATTTATGACTGGACCTGAAATCATTCGCCAAAGAGAAGCAAATATCCAGACTATGGAACTTAAAGCACTTAACCCATCTTCTGAATCTGGGAAGTGAACAAAAACAAAGACTGCTGATATTCTGGGCTGAGTCTACCACCAGAACTGAGAAGACTTTGAGATGGTTATTGCAGATGCCTTAGATGTGCTAGTTTTATTTGGTTGGTTTGCTTGTTGGTTTGTTTGCTTGTTTTGCCTCAGCTGTATGTAGGGAGTTAGTTATCTGACAGGTCGTGAAACCAGTCTGTATAGCTTACTTGAATCTAAGCACTGTAGTATTTTAAAGTATATATTGATTAAGTTCAGTAAAGATGTCATGGCAGGAGGTCAGAATATGGCTCAAAGTAATAATTTTCTCATTTCTGAGATCTGTAAAGAGCTTTCACATAAAAAAAAAATCTATGCTTGATTTTTCTCCTAATGTATGGTCATTTAAAAGGAAATCTTGTGCTCTTTTGCCATTGTATTTTTGAGGCCTTAAGCAACAAAGAGAAAACAGTATTGTGTTAAAACTACTGAATCTGTAATGGAGGGCGCTGGACAGCTCAGGAGCAATTTCTTTATTGAATTTCCCCTGAATTGTCTTGGGGAAAATGGCTTAGTAGATGTGGGATACATCTATCAAAGCTCGCTGCTATGAAAGGACAGCAGGCATGATTTTGTGTTACTCTTGTCTACCTTTCTAATCCTCTTGTCACAAGTAAGTAATGAAATAAGTGTTTATTGAGCATTCCATTAAGGGAAGGAATTCTGGCAAAACCTTGTATAAACATGTCAGAAGACAAATGACATTGTAGCTCCAAACTTCTCCAGCTGTACCTACAATACAAAGCCTGGAGTAGACTTCGGAACAGGCTTACAATAGATAAATTTTGGCTCTGTTTAAGTTGATAAATAAAGGCAGGCCAGGGATTAATCCCTGTCCCTAAAGTCATCTGGAAGAAGCTTGTTTTAGACCTACGTTGACTCACTAGATCAGATTTGTCTTAGAGAGATCTAGTTGGAATAAACCAAACCTGAGCTGTGGACCAACATAACAAGCAGCGTGAACGGTAGCACTTCATGTACTGCATGATTGTGTACCAGGGACTGTTTTTTGTCCCTAAGCCTGAGTTAGCATGGCATGGCTTATAGACGTAGACCTAACTCTCCTACCCTCCCGATCAGGCTAGACACAGTGCATTGCCTATTGTGAATAGTCCTTAGCCCATGTGAATGACGAAATTGTGGTCAAGCATGGTTGTAGAGTGGTGGCTGGCACAGACTGAATGATGGGATGTACTTTCCTAACACTTTAACACTGTGGATTTAAGAATTGTGTGCCTGTACACATAACTTATCCCTTTTAACTTTCCTGGAATAGGTATAGCCTTACAGATTTGATGTGCAAGGTTTCTCCTTGCCCCTCTTTTATTTAGTAATATAGATGTACACTGAGACCCATGCAATTTTTGCCTGCATTGTTGTCTGTTGAATTGTTTGTAGTTTGGCTTAAAGGGTTCACATTATACTTAGAAAAAGACAAACAACTGATGTACTGTTGCATATGACATTTTTACTGACCTAGCAGGCTGCACGACTGAGCACCTGGGTGCACATTAAGACAGTGAATATGCCAAGAACCTGCCTTCTAAAAGGGATCAGAGCTCAACCCTACATCCTAAACAAAGCCCAAGCTTACAGGTAAACAATACAGAAAGTAATCTAGCTTTAGAGTCACATGTGACTGACAGTATGACAAGTTTTCTGTGTTTAATCTTCGCTTAACACAGAAAAGTTTTCAGCAGTGTGGTTGTAACTGTAACATGACGCCACCATGAGCAGAATATATGTTTGCTTCAAATGGATGACTGATGATCCAGTTGTGGTCTCTCCCCTTTCATACATGTTTGTCTGCATCGTAAAGGCACCATGTGGCTTTTCAGACATCTGATAACGGCTGATCATCTGCAGGACAAGGGCAGCAGGACTTCTGTTCGGACAGAGTGCAACACAGCACTAAAACAGCAATGAAGAATCTTGCATTTTACTTGACTCTATTGGGCATTATCAGCCTCCTCCTTTCAGGAGCATTCAAGTATTAAATGAAAACCAGAGCCCATTTATGAATACATTGTTCCAGTTCTATATATGCTGTACAATTAAAGAGCTATTACACCCGTAACTGATTACTGCAGCCAACCGTAAGGGAACACACAAAGCTATATTCATCATTTGTTTAGTAATTTAAAAAATAATAATAAAATAAAAAAAGTCTACCAACCAAGTCTAAGGGTGAAGAGAAGGTCAAATTTCAGTGGATTCTATTGATTAGATTTTGTTTACTGCTATGGGGCACATTCTTATGAAACATGCTATACAGAAAAAGAATTAAACCAAACTAGAATGGCTCAGGGGCCTCCCAGGGCTTTTAAAGCAATGTTTTAAAATTATGTCTGCAAAGGGTAGCATGGGACTGAGTGTACACCTGTAGGCTGTGGCAAATTTAGGCCTAATAGCTCTAAAACAATGTAAGCAAGTCAGTGCAGATAATGAATCTACCTTCTGAACATGTGTTAGCAACAGATTTTCTAATGTATGGATAATGTAAATATATGTATGGTTAATAAAAAGAATAAAATTAAGAGGCTGGATATAATTATTAACAGCGTATCGGATATTATGTACCATCTGTCTGTTCAAGAGCAAAATATTTTCTGATTGTTACATTGGCTATGCTCGGAGTATTAAGGCTAAAACTTTCTTAGCATTTAAACTAATAAGGCACCACTCCTTCACTGCCCCCAAGTACTTTTCTCACAAACCTTTAACAAATTGTGGTGGCTTAATAAACTGGGACTCTGTAAGCACTTTGAGAATCTCTGGTTTAATGCCCACTCTTAAATAAATTTAAAATTTTATTATTGACTTCTACCTATTTGAGCACTGAATACAGATATGAATATTGCATTTAGTATAAACATACAAGACTAGAAAACTAGTTTTGTTCATTACAAAATCACAAGGCTGAATTTTAAAGGAAGGATGTTTTCACAAAGTACTAAACTGTATGTCTGTGAAAACTTGAGTCACTCTCTGAATTGTAAGTAACTTCAGGAGTTAATCCTCTCAGATTGAAGGAGGCTTAAACAGTCCTAACAATTTTCCATTAGTACAGAGAATTCTGCTGAAATAGTTTAGATCCCTTTTTTTAAAAAAAAATTTACCCATAGATATAGAAAATGACACTTATTGAGTGTGCAAGTAATTCAGGGACTAGTACCCTCAGCTAAGCCAGTGAAAGTTTTGCCATTTCTTTCGGTAGCGCAGGATCAGGGATATTGCATTTAGTGTGCAATAGGAATTAAAGCATGGTCTTAGCATTTCAATAAAGGCTCCAGTTGTGAAAGGCATTGTGCTGGTTCACTGCATCCTTTAGGTCCCCTTACATGGCTCTGAATAAAATGTACATTCATCTTTGTTGACCAGCAATTCCAAGTAAGACATTAAGAGCAGAAATGGATCTCTGTTTAAAAAGGCACTGCTGATATAAAATTGTCCCTATTTCCAGCAGTTTTAAATAAAAGAAAGCAAAACCTTTGCTTCATGCCTTCAGAATTACTTTTAGCTGTATCAGTTTGTATTAAATTATCAGAGTGTTCATGGGAAAACCGAAACTTATTGAAAAGCCTAAAGTGCATATATCATTACTAGGCTAAAATAATGCCATTATACAGTGGCATTCTGTTTTAACTGCAATGGGCTAAGGACACCAGCAGGATAAAATTTGTAAGAAAATGTACCATCTTCCATTAGTCACCTGGAATTGCCAGAAAAATTTGACAGTTTTTTGGGCATGCAAACTCTACTTACAAACCTTGTCCTGTCCTTGTTACAAAGAATAATTCATCCTGAAGGCCTCCAAAAATATATACACAGATGTGAAGACATTCTTGTAGTGACTAAGAGACTACTGAAGTGTATTTTTATCCTTTAAGATCCCCAGTATGCTTGTACTTTTTTTATACTGCATACACACTAATTCCCACAGTGTATTCTTTCCAAGTACCTGACTGCCTGATATTCAGAGTTTTTTCTTGAAGGTAATTGAGCTAAATAAGGGGAAAAAAAAAGAAAAAAAAAAAAAAGGATTAATCCATTTTCAAAGAAATAACTTGCTTGTTTTAGTAATTTTGTCACTTTAAAAAATATCAGTATTTGAGAGTTTTTTGATAATTCACATCTTCAGAAAATTCCTCAAATTGACACAAAGGTAACCAGAAGCAAAGAAACAGAAGCCACTGGTGTGCAATCTGTAGAAGGAAAAGGCTGAGAGAGTAAGCTGTGGAATTAACTCCTTTACTCTACCTGTGTAACTTGCACTGCTGCTGAAATACTAGTGATAGTTATTATTGGTTTTAATAGGTAGTTCAAAGATTATAATATATTACAAAATTTTCAGAGTATTAGGAGAAATCTGATGTAAATGAAGGAGAATTTTTGGAGGAGGGGCAACAAAGTCTCTTACCCAATGGTGAAATATAACCTCCAGTCTAGAAACAATCCATGGATTTATCTATAAGCAATTGTACCATCTCATTGACTTCAATAGGCTATACTTGAAACTGAGTAAGTACTTTTTTTTTTTTTTAAAAAAAGCTTGGCTCTAGGTTGACTAGCTAAATAACATTCCAGTACAACAACAACAAAAAAAAGTTGTTTCGTATAAAACTCTTAATTTGAAACATCTTTTTTCATCTCTTTTCTGCAATTATGCTAAAGTAAGACATTCCAGACCTATTAAAAACAAAGAGTTCAATGTTTAATTACTGGTATGACATAGAATCATAGAATACCAGATTGGAAGGGACCTCAAGGATCATCTGGTCCAGCTTTCTTGGCAAAAGCACAGTCTAGACAAGATGGCCCAGCACCCTGTACAGCTGAATCTTAAAAGTGTCAAGTGTTGGGGAATCCATCACTTCCCTGGGGAGATTATTCCAATGGTTGACTGTTCTCATTGTGAAAAATATTCCTTTTGTGTCCAGTCGGAATCTCCCTAGGAATAACTTGAACCCATTACCCCTCATCTTTTCCGTATGATTCCTTGTAAAAAAGGAGTCTCCATCGTCTTTGTAGCCACCCTTTAAATACTGGAACATGGTGTGAGAGACTGATTGAATAGACATTTGTCTCAAAACTTGCTCAGGACAGCTTGCCAGCCTTGCAAAAATAACAAACCAGGAAGGGTGACAACCTTGCCAATAGCAGGACATTCCTCCACCCTTCTTGTTGTGATAGCAGGAAACTCCCCTGCCTGTCAGTCTGACAACTCTGGAGGCATCCAGGCTGAGTAACTTCAGCTGCAGTAATTACAGGGCAAAAATCCTTGAAAGAAGTGAAGTGTAAGCCATATATCTGTTAGAAACTATATATTTGCTGAAATTCCAAGGACATATACTGAGTATATACACAAGGGGTGCGTGAAAGGTGAGACCTGAGGCGTGGCATGTGTTATGGCGAGTGGAGACAGCAACAACCCTCCCCTCAACTCCTCATAAAAGATCACAGAAACAACTCCTGGTGTGCACCCTCCACCAAAAAAAACAAGGACTATGGACCAACAGAATGCCACTGGATCCATGGTGGTGACTATTTCTTGCATACTTGCCTGAATACTTGCTAAATTTTCTCTCTTAATAACTCCTACCTTTCCTATCAGTGCAGTCTCTGTTGTGTATTCAATAAAGCAACCAAATTAGTGGCATCTGACCTCATTTAATCTCACTCCTGGGATCACTACAAACCTCCCCTGAGTTCAAAACCAGACTGGGACACATGATGATAAGGTCTCTCCTAAGCCTTTTTTTCTCAAGGCTGAAAAAACCCACTTCTCTCAGCCTTTCTCATATGGCAGGGTTCTCAGTGCTTTGATTATCTTTGTGGCCCTCCTCTGGGCCCTCTCCAGCCTGTCCACATCTTTTTTTGTGTTGCAGAGACCAAAATGGAACACAGTATTCCAGGTGTGGCCTAACAAGCGCTGAGTAGAGTGGGATAATGACTTTTTTATCTCTGCTGGTGATGCCCTTGTTGATGCAACCCAGCATCCTGTTGGCTTTCTTTGCCACAACAGCACACTGTTCACTCATATTGAGCTTGTTGTCCACCAGGACCCCCAGGTCCCTTTCCATAGAACTGCTTCCCAGCCGGGCAGATCCCAGCCTGTGCTGCACTCCTGGATTATATTTTCCCAGGTGCAAGACCTTACACTTGTCCTTGTTGAATTTCATAAGGTTCTTGTTAGCCCACTCTTCCAACCTATCCAGGTCTTCCTGCATTGGCCAACTTCATCAGGGTACACTTGATCCCATCATCCAGATCACTTACAAAGATACTAAACAGCCTTGGGCCCAATATCGATCCCTGGAGGACCCCAATTATGACAGGTTGCCAGTCTGAAAAGGAGCTATTTACCACCACCCTCTGGGTGCGACCCCTCAGCCAGTTCCCCACCCACCACAAAGACCACTTGTCTAGGTTGTAACACAGCAGTTTCTCTAGAAGGAGGCTGTAGGAAACCGCATTGAAAACCTTGGAGAAATCCAGATAGACAACATCCACTGCTTGCCCCACATCAAGCAAGCAGGTTACTTTGTCATAGAAGGCAATCAGGTTTGTCAAGCACATTTTGCTCTTGGTGAATCTGTGCTGGCTTATCCCAGTCATGTGCTTCATTTGACTTGTGATAGTCCCCAGAAGGACTAATTCCATAACTTTCCCAGGGACTGAAGTAAGACTGATGGGCCTGTAATTTCCTGGATCCTCCTTTAAGCCCTTCTTGTAGATGGGGGTGACATTAGCCTTCTTCCAGTCTTCTGGGACATCTCTCAATCTCCACGACTTCTCAAAGATTACGGAAAGCAGCCTTGCAATAATATCAGACAGCTCTCTTAACACCCTTGGGTGGATATTGTCAGAGCCCACTGATTTGTAGGGGTCAATCTCCTGTAATAGTTCACACACTGACTCTTCTTTCACTGACAGTGGATCTGTGTTTACATTAACCTGGGTTTTTGTTCCAAGGGCCTGGGACCCAACATTGCTGGTAAAGGCAGAGGTGAAGAAAGTGTTGAGAAACACTGTCTTTTCAGCATTGTTGGTGACTAATTCACTTCTCCTGTTTAACATCAGGCTAATATTTTCCTTCTGTTTCTGCTTGTTGTTTACATACCTGAAGAACCCTTTCTTGTAGTTTTTGACATCTCTGGTCAATTTCAATTCAAGCTGAGTTTTTGCTTTTCTAACAGCATCTCTGCATGCCGTGGCAATGCCCTTGCAGCTCTCAACAGGTATTCATCTCTTTTTCCATCTCTGCTACACTTCTGTTTTGGATTTGAGCAGACTCATAAGTTCACAGTTAAGCTAAGGGGGTCTCTTGTTCCGTCTACTTCCCTTACCTTACAACTAATTTTGTGCTCCCAGGAGAGCATTCTTGCAAAACTTCCAGTACTCGCTACCCACTTTATCCTCCATGGAAGCTTCCCACAGAAACCCTCCCAGCTGAGGTCTGAGCGAGCTGAAGTTTGCTCTTCTAAAATCTAAAACCTTTCTCTTAGTACTAACCTGCAGCGTTCTCAGCAGGATCCCAGACTCCTCAATATTGCTATCACTACAGCCAAGGTTATCACTAACTGAGATATTACAGGTTTTCTTGGTTTGTGAGAGCAAGTCCAGCAGTGTCTCATTCCTGGTTGGAACATCTAACATTTGTACGGGTTGGGGAAATCCCAAGCACAAGTACAGGCTGGGCACAGAATGGATTGAGAGCAGCCCTGAGGAGAGGACTTGGGGGTGTTGGTTGACAAGAAACTCAACATGACTGAGCAATGTGTGCTTGCAGCCCAGAAAGCCAACCGTATTCTGCGCTGCATCCAAAGCAGTGTGACGAGCAGGTTGAGGGAGGGGATTCTCCCTCTCCACTCCTCTCTGGTGAGACCCCTCCTGCAGTACTGCCTTCAGCTCTGGGGCCCCCAACACAAGAAGGACATGGGCCTGCTGGAGTGAGTCCAGAGGAGGGCCACGAAGATGATCTGAGGGCTGGAGCGCCTCTCCTATGAGGAAAGGCTGAGAGAGTTGTGGTTGTTTAGCCTGGAGAAGAGAAGGCTCCAGGGAGACCTTACAGCATCCTTTCAGTACCTAAAAGGGGGCTTACAAGAAAGCTGGGGAGGGACTTTTTACAAGGGCATGTAGTGATAGGACAAGGGACAGTGGGACAAGGGGATGGGGAGGCACTGGAGCAGGTTGCCCCAAGAAGTTGTGGATGCCCCCTCCCTGGAAGTGTTCAAGACTGGATTGGATGGGGCTTTGAGCGTCCTCGTCTAGTGGAAGGTGTCCCTGTCCATGGCAAGAGGGGTTGGAACTAGATGAAATTTAAGGTCCCTTCCAACCCAAAGCATTCTATGATTCCATGCTTCTATGTATACCAATGCACGCAGCCTGGGGAACAAATAGGAGGAACTGGAGCTCCATGCTCAGTTAGAAAGTTATGACATCATACGAATAACTGAAACATGGTGTGACAACTCACATGACTGGAGGATTGCGATGGATGGCTACAGGCTGCTTCATAAAGACAAGAGGGAAGAAGAGGAGGAGATGTCACGTTGAATGTTAAGGAAAACGTTAAATGTATAGAAGTCAACTATGGTGATCGTGGAAGCCCTATTGAATGCCTCTAGGTCAAGATCAGAGGGGTCATTTCCAAGGGAGACATTACAGTAAGCATCTACTACTGATGCAATAGCGTGAGCATTGCCACTTTGGACCCCACCCCCCCAAGTCCTTCAGTTTAAAGTCTGCCCCACCAAGTTGGTCAGCCTTCTGCCAAAGATTCTCTTGCCTGTTCTAGACAAGTGGATCCCATGCCTCCTTAACAGGCTATACTCATCGAAGAATGTTCCATTGTCATAAAAGCCAAAACTCTCGCGACAACACTAGCCATGAAGCCAGAGGATGGTTTGCATTGTAAGTCAAAAAAAAATTTCCTCTGACTGGTAAAGTAGAAGAAAAGAAAACTTGGGCACTAATACTTTTCACTTGCACCCCCAGGGCTTTGTAGCCTTCCTTGATTCTGCCCAGGTTCTGACTTGCAGTGTCATTCATGCCCACATGAAAGAGTAGCAATGGATAGTAGTCCGTGCTCTTGACAAGTTGTGCTACGCTTTTGGCAACATGTCGGACCTTAGCTCCTGGAAGACAGCACACCTCATGTGACTCCCTGTCAGTTTAGCAGATGGGTGCCTCAGCTCCCCTTAACAGAGAGTCACCCACTATAAGCCCTCATTGTTTCTTTTTACAGTATCCACTATGTGCTGTTGGTACAGTTTCTCCTTGCAGACCTTTCTCATGGGTGTCTGCAGCTGTTAAATTTTCATATTTGGGTTTGGTTGTAATGCTGGAGGGTGGAGACTGAAGCAGAGTCCTGCTTTTGTGGGTTACTAGAGTCCAAGGTGCCTCATTCTCTGTCATGTCCACCACAGGAGCATGATTCTGAAACCACTTATCTATCTCCGTCTCAGCCCCTCTGATACTGCACTGTCTTTTAACTGTTTTCTGCAACTTGACCTCCTGACGCAACAGATCATCAACCTGTGCATGTCTTTTGCAGGTACTCAGGCTTTCTACAGAAGGGTCTGGGCAGTTGTTGCAACCAACCATCTGTACTGTCTCCTTCCTTACCAGTTCTGTCTGTGTGGAAGCATCAGACATCTCAATGGTTTTCAGTTAAAACACTGGTTTTAACTCAGAAGTGACTGCCCACCGTTATGGCAGAGACCAAAAGCACTTCCCTGGGCTGTGGGTCTACAAGCAGTGTGCATGGCCCTTCTCACGTGTCCTTCTGTGTGAACTGCGGCGCCTTCTCGATCAGTTTGCACACCCAGTTCATAGTGCTACTCGTTGCTCTTGCTCCCTAGGGATGTTTAAATCTCCTTTGGTTGCTCCTGGCAATGTCCAAGCCACGTCAGTTTCTCTCATGAGAGCTGCAGGCTCCTGGCAAGGCTCTGTGCTCTTCTGTGGGTTTTCCTGGTTCTCCAGGAAGCCCCTGTACACCTCGATCTAGCACTCAACCACAGAACTTACCATTGCTGCAGCTGCATGCCTAAAGGCTGTTCTAGTCAAATGGGAGAATCAAACTTTACACCTATGCAAAAAGAAAAACTTCTTTTTAAAATGCTGACATTACAAAAATCAGTATTATAGCATATTTTAGTAATATTACACATTAATAATGTCTAAAGGTTGTAAGCTTCTTTTATGAAAATAATTCCCACTACCTTAAATAAATCCAAGTGAAAAAGAATATTACATGAATAGTTAAAAAAAATTATGGGAAAAATAAACAATAACATTTCTCAAGATTTTAATGCTCCCTCTACCCAAATCTCAAAAACATCAGCATAACTGTAAAAGTTTGACACAAGATGAAAAACAGAGGCTGTCTTGCAGATGTGAAGAAATAGTTTTCAGAGATAAAAGTATATTTAATTTCAACCTTTTTAATAAGTATGATCTTCTCTATTATAATAAAGTGTGCTTTTTACTAGTGTTTTGAATATGAAATATGAATATAAAATACAAAAAGTTATAGGGGATGATCCCTGACCTTCAATTTTTTTTTTTATTTTATTTTATTTTATTTTATTTTAAATAGGCATTAAAAAAAAAAAGATTAAAGATGAATGAAGTAACAGGAAGAAATGACTCACCTGAGTTCATGAGGACACAACAACTGTGACAATGTATTACATATTGCATTGCAAATGTATTACGTATTGCATTGCAGTATACCTGTATTGACTTCTAGTCCAGGACTGGACCTTTAAATAGTTGCTATCTTACTATCGAACAACAATTGTGTATATAATATGCAGATACAAATGTGCATGTAAGAACGACATATAGATGGGCAAACAATGTCACAAATACACTATATATTTTGTATGTGTCTCATAAACTCATGTGGAGCTATTTAAAGACTGTTTTAGACACCTTAAATATTTTAGTGGATCAGTTTTTCTTTTTTTTTTCCCACCTGTTAAGCCAGGTGCACAGTCCCTGTGAAGCCAGATGTCCACAGCTCAGAAGGAGCTGTAAAGTTTCTGATAATGTGCTAAACCAGTGACTATGTGCATTAAAAAGGCAAGTCTTTGATACAAGGACAATCCTATTACTTCATAAATATATAGCATATATAAATACATGTCATGTATTGATGGAGTAAAATCTGTTTTTTTCAGTGTAATAACTAAACACATGCATTAATGAGCATCATTTTATTAAGTCAAGATCATTACCCATTTTGTTTTGATGGTAAGCTCTCTGGCCAGTTTACTTTGTAGTGCTCTCACAGCAGCACACAGCAGTTCTACCTGAAGAAGTAAGTCCTCATTTGCCGACGCACGTACGTATGTATATGTTGATTATATATAGGAGCATATATGTATTTATAACCTCTGTATGTGTGTGTGTATACATCTCTATGTATTTGTAAACTTCTGTAAACGTATGTATATGTGCATATATATATATGTAAGCAGAAGTTTATAAATATCTAGATTCATATACATATACATACATAACATATTGCAAATATTTAAATATTCTAGATCTACAGTGAACAGAATCTTTCAGAATACCTGAGATTGCTCGGTGGTTCATATAAAAATTGATGTTGGTCTTAGTGTATTATGTACTGAAGCAGTGTCCATAACTTACACACTTGAAAAGTAACGGTATTGACACCCTTGTTAGTAGTCTCATAAAAAAAATACTTGTTGGAAAAGAATTACAGACTGAATCCAGCCTGTGTAACCTTAGGCCACTGAGACATGAGCCTGGGGCACTTACCTGTCATGTATCCCTTTACACCTCTAAATCCCCACAGTAAGAGACCATCTGCACCCGTAATCAGATGGCCAGACTTTAGAGCAATACACCTTGTTTATAAAGGGCAATTCTAATTTACAACCTGCTCTATTTTGGGAGGTACTCTGGGACCAAACCTCTGATGCTTTCAGATCAGCCATCTGTCTCCACTCCTGCCAAGTTACCTCTAGGTTATGCTCTTTCCCCTCTTCACATATTATCCTGTCTGTTGCACACTTACATAAAGGGAAGATCAAGAGAAAGAGCATTTGAGCAGGTAAGGCAAGGAAGAATAGTCCTAAAATATATGTTTACATACTCTTCTAAGCAGATATGGTTTCAATGATGGGGTGAAGCAGCTTTAGGTTCTTTTTGCTGTGGTAATTTTTGCTTCTTTTGGCCCCAGTTTTCAACAGGAGAGGGGGACGTACAGGGACAGGCCCTTTGCATAGCCTAAAAGCATCAGAGCTACCCACGTAGGTCTGTGCTGTGGGGCTCCCAAGGGCTGGAACACCTCTGTGTGGCCCTGGGCATCTCTGCCCAAACCCATCACATTTCCTGCAAGCAGCTTTCCAGAAGAAATTCTCTCTCTTCCTTTGCAAGCTGCAGTGACATTCGCTTGTTGGGGAATGGTTTATCAGGTAAGTTTGATGCCAACTTTACCAGTATGCAAAGTGGCTTATCCTGAAGATACTCAGTTTACAGCAAACTAATTGATACACAGAAGTATAGTCATTAGGAATTCCAGCACTTTGGACCACACTTGTGCTCCTTAAAGGTGTTCACCTGTAAAGTGCCCAAGCTGTGGTAGGCTGCTCATTGTCCCTGCTGCCTTTATGTGTACTGATGTGTCACAGAGGTGCAGCAAGTTTTGAACAGATAACACAGGCTAAATTACTTCCTGGAAGAAGCTGAAGTGGGACCAAGATTTCAGCAAATCTCCAAATGGTATGCCATTTCACTGCTCTAAGCACATATCCCACCCATCAGTGAGAGCAGCCACAAGCACCAGAACCTCTGCTGCACTAGGAAGGGTGTTAGCACTCATGTTTCTGGGAAGAAAACCAAGAAGGCAGGAATAAAATATAGAGGTTTATGGAAAAGATAGCTAGATCAAGTATTTTGTTATTTGCAAAGGGGCATGAAAATTTTTTTGCAGCTTTCCTTCAGCAGATTGATAGACGGTGACCATCGTAAAACTAGCTCCAATACAATCCACACACTTACACTTAAAAACTGTCAGTCTCCAGAGTAGCACAGTTAGCAAATTTCATGTGTGCTAAATTCACAGTTGTATCAGCTGCATAATATAAAATTTAAAGAAAAGAAAAAAAAAAGAAAAATACCTTTAGGTACAGCTACAGTGAGTGGATTTAGAAGTCTGAATGCTATTGATAGAATGCTGTAAAAATAGAAGTTGGCATAATCACATCAGCTCTGGGAGTATCTATCATTTTTGTTTAAATAGTTGCTAAATCTCTACAGAGAAATTCTGTGAAATGGTACTGGGGCAATATAAAATTTATTTTGAATAAAATATTACAAGTCTTTTTGAGGAAATACCTAAATATTTATAGTTACATTATTATTCACTAGGTATGAGAAATATTCAGATAAACTTGTTTTTGCTTCATGCAACCCCTGCGTTGTCCAATTCCTGCATTAGTTTCAAACACCATCTTCTTTACTATGGTGTCAGGGTATGCTGAGAAGAGTATCAGCTGAATTGCTCTTTCAGCATCTGTCTTGTATCATTTTCTTGAGAAACCTACCTAGTCCTGGTATAACTAAGCCCTCATTAATTCATAACCTTTATATGAACAGTACTACTTTGATTATGGGCATGACTTTCTAATCGTGTTATTATAGAAATCTAACTTGCAGGGAAGACAAAAATAATGTTGATATAGCTTATTTTTGGATAAAGAAATAGATATTCATTCTAGAAACAACTACACAGCTGGGTGCAACTACTCGATTTGCTATCTCCCTCTCAGATGCCACCTCACACCTTCCTATTGAAACCACTTGTGGATTAATATTGCTCAGGTCTAATTCTGTCTAAACGAAATGGGTTAGCAAAGGACTGTTACTTAAATGATTCAGACCTCTGGACAGATATCCTGGACACACCTCCACTGTTGAGAGATGTCACCACCCAGCATAGCTTGCTTTTTATTGGCATTTCTCAAACAGACTTGATTTAGAACTGCTAAAATGCTCCCAAAGTTTAGTAAAAATCAGCCAAGCGAAGTCAGACTTTGTGTTTAAAATGCTTGAACCGATCTGACCAGGCAAGGAACACATTCTTCATTATTTTCAGCACCTATGTTCAGACAATTCTCACTTTCCGTTGTAAAATTTCAATTCCTTTAAGAAGAGTTAATGAAAATAGGAGTTTTGTTTCTTTTTTTCTTTGAAAATAAATTTAAAAGAATGGAACTTTTTTATTTACTATCATTTATCTCTTTGTTAAACATTCCAGGAAAATTTGAGGGTTTACTGTAAGGATATTTCAAGGAAATGGGAACTTATATTAAAATATGCTCCTTAAAGTAATAAATGGCTATGAAAAGTTGCATTTAATGATAAGTTAATGAGTAGAATATTCATGGTCAATCCACTTTCACTCTGTTAAGAACCTGAATAGAGTTCGTATGACTGCTGAAGATGATATATTTTCAGAAGGCAAGCAAAGAAAGTCAGAGATTTTTTGTGAAATATTGGTGCAATTCATGTCTCAAACTGTTCCTGAATGCCACAATATAATTCCCTGAAGTGTCATTTTTTGGTACAGTGAACCAGTTGAGTCAGAAATGAGACTTCTCTGACCTTTGTCTACTTTTAGTGTCACATTCTGTTTAAATCTTTCTGAGGTGCTTAAACACTTAAATAAATACAATTTCTCCTCTGTTTTCAGGAAGCCTAAACTGGAAGTGCCAAAATATTATGATACAAGTTGTTCTTCAGGGATTTTGTCTTAACAATGCTATTGGCAAAGTGGAAAATATCTGAAAATCTGTTTTCATATAGTTTTCTGGCCCATTTCAGTGGTCTGAGATTCAGGAATTCAAATACTTCAAATACAGTTCATATCACCATTTAATTTTCAGTATTTTTAGAACCTTAAAAATAATATTTTTGAGGTACAGGAGTCTAAGTTCGAACAATATCTTGTAGAAATATTCTGGACTATTGCATTTCCACCAATGATTACATTGTGTCAAGTATTAGTCTGGTTCTTACTGGTTTAGTTTGTCCTGATCTCTTCTTTGCTGTCAGGGTTGAGGTTCAGATGCATATTTCATGTTGAACCGAAACTTTTATTGCCTGTATATCATAATAGGCTGTACATAGTAAAAGGAAAATCATGTAGCTAATTGATTCCAAAGTCACTTATCAGCATACCAAATGCTGGGACCTGTTTCCACATTTATTTTTTTCAAGCATAGATCAAAATAATAGATGGAATGCTGATTCTGTGAGAGTTTCTGTAATGATTACTTATGCAATGCATATCTGTTATGATTATCTATCTATCTATCTATCTAGCCACCAACATTTGTATATAAAAAAACCAAAAAACAGATCCACATATAAATATATATAATTAAGGTGTACAATGTAATAAGGGTTTCTGTTCGTTCCCTTCTTTTGCAATTTTCTCCTTATTTCATTACAAAAATGTTCTAGCATACAAGAGCACGTGAACCAATAAGCATTGTGCAGTTCAAGTGCCACATATATGTTAATAATCTATATGAAAAAGTTGACAAAGTGTCAAGTATTATTATCTTCTATGATAAATAATGACTGTACAAGTGTTTGTCGCTGAATCATAAGCTCTTGCTGTCATATTCTATATTGAAAAAGCTGGAAAGTTGCAGTTTATGAGAAGCAATGTGCTATGGCATATGTGCAGAGAACATACATCCTTTATCCTTTGAATTATTAATTAGAAAATTGGATTTTTTTTTCCATGAATTGCAATTTTTCCAGATCTTCAGGTTCTGAAGCAGTGATTCATGACCCTGAAATATTTAGATTAGTTCTAGCTTCAGATATCTAAAATATTGAATGGAGGAATATAATTTGCTTTCTTTTATGTGAACCTTTAGAAATAAAGTTATCGTATTTTCCCTTCTAACAATAGAACTAACATAATTTCTTTATGATTTTTAAGAGAATGTTGAGACACATTTTTCTTGTGAGATTGTGAAAACACCACTGAATTTGAGTAAACACACACAAAAGAAAAGCCTATTTCATTGCGGAAGATGACCCGGGTAGGATTTGAAAGATAAAGAGCCCACTGGCAATCTCCACCCTTGCTTCCTGAAAAAAAGCGACAGGAATCATCCATGCGTTAGATCAAAGAAATAAAAAATTCGGTCACATTTATACTGTAGGCACCAAACTCAGACTTTACAGGCATCTCTTTGGCTGTAGAAGGAGTCAGCTAACAGCCATAGCATGCATAGGCTGAATTGCACATTGACTTAAGCCAACAATGTGAGAGTCTGAATGCTTTATCTTGCCAACAACTGTAGGTCTGTTTGTTGCTTGTATCTATAGCTTTCATAATTTTAAGCAATTCACTTTCCTGGAAGAGCTCAAATTTTATTTCTCTTGTTAAAATGCATATTAATTTAGTATTACAGGTTGAGCCCCTCCTGAACATGTCTAACCTGTAATTTTCTGACCTTTGCAGCTTAGTTAAGTTCTGCAGAGCTTTCTCAGAGATGGCAAAAGGGAATATTCCAGATAGTAGGACAAGCATGCTGCCAAATTTAAAACTGTTTCTCCAAGGCATGGACAAGCTACATCTTTCTGCCAAATGACTGTATGATTAATACAAAACAAGCAATGTATTTTTTCTGTTGACTCATACTGGAAATTATCCTTTTCCGTCTATCAAAGCACAGGTCCAAACAACTGAAAATAGTCTGAGACAAACATATGAAAAACACGTCAGGAAAAAAAGTCTTAAATGTTTGACTAAATTTTATAAAAAGTCCTAAAAATAAAGACTTATAGAATCTGAAATAATGTGGGTATGGACAGTTCTGTCATCCATCTCCTTCTTCTCAAAATTTGAATTTTAGTGGGACTATTTTTTTTTTCTTCCTCAAAATTATTAGAATGCTCCTTTAGTGAAAGGAGCAAGGTGAAGAAGAAATAGAAAATAGAAAAATAAGTAATTTTTGCATTATGACAGATAATAGAAAGAAGGCAGCATATTATGACAAAGCTTTCTTCTCATCACAACCATGTTCATGTACACATGTGTCCATTCCTGTTAGGTTTTCTGTACAATCAAAATTTTGAAAGAAAGAAATAGATGTCCCTGTAAATCCAAATCTCTTGTTTATGCTTAATCTCAAGTTTCTTCATATACTTTATCTAATACTAACAAAACATTGCAAAGCAAATGTGATTCATTTCCATAAAAGAATTACTGTTTCATTTGAAATGATTAATTTAAAAGCACATTAGCCCTGATTTAGGGGAACAAATCTGTACTTCATTTAAAAAAGAAGAAAAGAAAGAGAGAGAAGACACGAAAAAGAAACTCAGATCCTCTTATCAAGGAGCTAAGAAAAAAGTAGTTTGTGAAAGATATCTTTTCTTCCATTCTTTTGTGATTTATTTCCCATAAGCTGTGTTCAGGTACAATACAATTTTTGCTACTGTTTTAATAAATCAGAACTATCAGTTCATGTCAACTCTGATTTACTAAAACTCACAAACTCTTCAGGTTTCAACCTAATGACGGTGTTCCTATCAGTAAAATAAATAGAACCAGGACACAGATTTAAACTCTGGGTGCTTTCTTCACTCTAATAGTGAGCTCTTGCCTCTGGCACTGTTTTTGCTTGTGTGAACTAGCACTCTTCCAGGTAATGTTTAGACCATTGATGGTTTCCAGCAGGCAGGATGGAAAAAAACACTGTATTCTGGTAAGAAAGAGAGCTGTGACATGCCAGTAATCCTTAGTGACGGGAAAAGAACCAAATTTATTTAATAATATAGATTTATCCAGTGAAACTATGGATACTCACAGTAACTCTGTCTCTAGTATCTTACCATTCTGGACATAAACCTAGGAGCAGACTAACTTTTATTTCTAACCCTACCAGAAATACTGTTGAGGTCCTAAGTTTTACTAAACACTCATGTCCTTATGTGTCCTTAGCTTTCCCATATGCAGTTTTCTTGGGACTTAAGGAACCAAAAAGCCAAGAAGTAGCCATAAACATAGCATTTCCCATAATCCACTCACACCTTTTCCACACAGAAGCCTCAGGTAGTCAGTGTTCATGAGTGCCTAGTGGTAAACTACCCACCTAATTGCACACTGATCCCCTACCGAACCTCTAGGACCTCCATAGAAACCATCTGGAGCAGTTGTGGCCTTCAGTCATGCCCAGGTTCTTGCTTCTATTAAATATTCAGTATTTAATAGGGTATAAACAAATAGCTTTAAACTTAATCATTAAAACTTACCAAAATAGTTAAGTTCATTAGTTGATATTGACAACATCAAATGAACAAAAATTGGGGTGATGGTACTTTCAAAAGGTTGTAATCAGTGGAAATAATAATCATTAAAAAAACCAACTGAAATGGTAATAACTTAGCTTCATATTCTTGTTTCTGACTAATTTTCAGTCAAATTAACATCTGATGTTCCTCTGAATCTTTGCTTTAGTAGGGCATTTTAGGAGGCAATTTAGGCAAAATTGCTCCTTTCTGAAGCAGTTATAAACGTGTTTTTAAAATAAGCCAATATTTGGAAACCAGTAATGACTGTCTACATCCGTTGCTCAATATATTTAAGTAAGTCTTACTGTACAGTATGTAAATAGAAGTGTAATATGCATGGTACTATATTTTTCTGTTTAATTGTAGTACTTGTAATCTGCACCTTTGGGAAAAAATACCTTTAACTTCAGTCAGGACCATAACCTTACAAACTGTGAAAGAAAACCAAATCATAGTCAATTTATTCCTAGGAGAGTCACCATAAAAATCAAACAAGACTTTTTTAATGTTTTCCCCCGTCTTTTTGCTGCCAGCTGACTCTACAGATATCACATATATTGTTTTCATTTTTGTACATTGTAACCCACCTGAGAGTTCATAAAACATGTGCATGTTCCTTGTGATTCAGAAAACCCAGTAAATGGTAAAAATATATTGTTTACACATCCCTAGTAGAACTATTAGGGAATAAGAAACAATGACATGTACAAGAAGTCAGAATTCAACAGAGGTATAAAGTAGATTGATCATAGTAAAAGAAACCTACCAGAGAAAATAATACAGTATTCAACTTTTTCAGGTCTCAAGGTAGCTGCCTAGGCAGTTGAAACTGGAACTACAGCTACTTTTATTATTATTATTTTTATTTAAATATGTATTTAAATAAACTTTTTACAGAAATTTTTTTCTCATGGACAGTAAGAGTTGCAACAAACTTTTTTCCAAGTATCTGCTAGTGGCTAGATGAATGCCATATAAAATGAAATCCATTTCATTGAGTGATTAATTTTGGAGTTATCCAAGTCTCTACTCAGGGAATATAGACATAGGAAAATATTGTCCTAATTTAGATGCTTCTGTCAGGTGCATAAAGTTAGGTGAAATTGACCTGGGCTATAGTGGCATTTTTGCTTTTTTCCAGCCGAGGCTGAAGAGATACAGATCAACATTAGGGACTTCTTTTCATTTTCTCCCAAAAGTGTAGAAGACTAAGTAGTCATTGCCATGGCATAAAATCTGATCCCTTCCTGCAGTACTTATAGATTCTTTAATTACCTGGTTCTTTGTTATGTGCTTAGTTCTACATGGAAGAACTTGCAAGATATGGAAAAAAAATTAGAATTTATAACAACATTTTCTTCCCTACTACATTCTTCTACTAAAAAATAATTCTGACAAGATTTTCATATAACCCTGTGACCAGTCACTCTTTCTGTGGTTCTTGGCCTTCAAAGGTATCTAGCTAGAAGGAAACACTAACTGTGAGGTTGTAGGTAATTTTTAGATGAGCTGAATCTCAGTCTGTGAAGTCTAATCTGAGATTTTATATCCAGAAAATTCACTGGATAACATTAATTTTCAGAAGTGCTAAATTGCAAGCAATCTCTAATTAATTTAATGTTTGATAATATTGAAGCACCATTAGAACCAATGAAATATGATGTTAATGTTTTAACACCACAAAGAATTACTGTCCCTGTACACAAACACACAGAAAAAAAAACCCAAAGCAACAACCAAAACCAACCAATCAACCAACCAAACAAACAAACTTCTGTGGTATTGGACTGAGATGGATACTGTAATAAGTAGTGTGGAGCCAATCTGCACAGATGCACTAATGTCTCCCAAACTACTGCCCATCATTGCTGATATATGACCATATCTGTTTAAGAACATTAAATTAGTCATCAATCGTAACTTCAAGAACTTATTAAGATCCAGGTGTTTTATAATCATTTTGGCTTATAAGATTTTGTGAAACCTTGAGATAAAAATATTCAGCCTGTCCACATACTGATAAATACTTAAATTATTTATTGCCTTTTTCAAATCACTTCAGGAAGGAGTAAACATCATTATATCCTTTGACAAGCAAGGTAGAATGACTGGCTAAAAACCAACCAAGTGAGAATTCAGTGTCTCGCAGAACGAACGTAGTACTCAATCTAGAAGATGACAGCAATGCTGTTCCCATTTACCTAGAAGGAGTTGTTATTTATAGGCAAATTAAAATTTGGCACAGCAATTCTGGTCCACAAACAAGTTGGATAGAAAGTATAAAGTTAGGTATTTTCACTGCCTTTGCCCAGCCCTATTCCTGGGATTATATTACCTGAGTCCCACCAGATGCATCTGCACTGTTGAATAGAGGAGTCATGAAGCAAGCTTGACCCTTGAAGTTCACATTACTTAGTTGTCAACACACTGCATAAATCTGTTTGGGACTGCTCCAACTTACATTCCTTAAGATACTGTCTGGACATTGTCACTGAATAGTTTACTTCCTAAACCTCTCCAAAAGGCAGTGGGGTGGATGCTGCATCATGTTTGGTACCCTACAGTCTCTGCAATGATCTGATACTCCTTCAGAAGACAATCTTTGCAGCCTCAATCCACCCATGTTCTTTCATGTGCACCCCAGGGCATGTAGCACATACTTTCAATTTTATTCTGCTGCTGTTGAAGGGAGCAACATAACCCAAATTTTTTATTTCAGACATACAGAGCTGACAAAATAGCAAAAAACAACTAGGACATAGGGAAATCCCATTAGACTCAGAACACCTAGGACAAAAATATAAGATAGGAAGGGCTTAATCAATGTGCAAAGGATTGGACCCTGGTCTTTTAACAGCATACACATAGCCAAAGACTTGTAAACCAAAACTACTGTTCACAGAGACATTAATGAAGATACAAAGGAGATTTTGACCCCCTTGCTTGGACAACTAACACAAATTATAATCTTAGATTTTATCAAATGTGAATAATCCTGCATTACTCATTTAGTTACCAAGTTTATAATGGACAGTTATACTTAAAGAAAAACTACTGCTGCTTAACAAAAACCTAGCAAAAACAGTACAATGTAATTATCTTGTTATATAGTTACTTTATATGGAGAAGAAGGTCACTTCCTCTCTTTTTAATGACTTTTTTCTGTAACAAATATTTGTCAAGATAAAAGCTTTTGCCACCTTCCCATTCACTGTTGAACATCTATAGAATCAGTTTTTGCATCTTCTTTCAAAGTCAGCATGAAGGTCCTACCTGTCGCTTTCACTAGATTTGAAATTTTACACTGACCTTCTAAATGCCTTGTCAGCTAATCTGTAGGATATTGGACTGTTGTGGGCCCAAATGAATAATCAATTTCAAGAATGAAAGAATTAGGACTTAAAGAGTGTAGCCCGAAAAATTTAGTGGTTTGCTGCACTACCATATCAAAGGCCTGATACTGTAGTGTACAATGAGGAACTTCATCTTTATGCTTCATTTTTCTGCAATGATATGACTTATTTTCTATATTCTGCCATGCAGTTTGTTGGGATTTTTTGATCCACTTGCCAAACCCTTAGGGTGAAATATTTAACAAACATATGCAAGCACATCTATAAACTCCTTTGAAGATTTATGTATCATGTGAGATTCTTCTCTTGGGTGAAGACAGATGAAGCTGACCTTATAATGAGTGCCTGCTATAGGCCGTCTGACCAGGAAGAACAAGTGGATCAGTCCCTCTGCAGACAGATAAGAGCAGCCTCACATTTGCAGGCCCTGGTTCTTGTGGGGGACTTCCATCACCCTGATATCTGCTGGAGTGACAGCACAACAGGACATAAGCAATCCAGGAGGTTCCTAGAGTGTACTGATGATAAATTCATCCTCTTCAAAGGTCTGCTTGGAAGACTCCCATGAGATAAGGCCCTGGAGGAAAGAGGGGCCCAAGATAGCTGGCTAATATTCAAGGATCACTCACTCTGTGCTTAAAAGTGTTCCATCCCAACAATTATTAAGTCAGGCAAAAATGCCAGAAGGCCTGTGTTGATGAACAAGGAGCTTCTGGCTAAGCTCAAACACAAAAAGGACGCATATAGAAGGTGGAGGCAAGGACAGGTAACTTGGGAGGAATATAGAAACATTGTTCGAGAATCCAGGGACGAAGTTAGGAAAGCTAAAGCCCAAATACAATTCACTCTGTCCAGGGATGTCAAAAGCAACAGGAAGGACTTCTGTAAGTGCATAGGTGACAAAAGGAGGACTAGGGAAAATGTGGACCTATTGCTTAAGGAGATGGGGGACCTGGTTACATAGGACATGGAAAAGGCTGTGGTACTGAATGCTGCCTTTGCCTCAATCTTTACTAGCAAGACCAGCCTTCAGGAACCCCAAGTTCCAGAGACCAGAGAGAAAATGTGGAGTAAGGAAGATAAACCTTTGGTGGAATAGGATCAGGTTAGAGAATACCTAAGCAAACTGGATATCCAAAAGTCCATGGACTGTGATCGGATGCACCCACAAGTACTGAGAGCATTGTCTGATCTCATTACAATGCCACTCACTATATTCTTTGAACAAACATGTTGACTGAGAGAGGTGCCTGAAGACTGGAGGAAAGTGTGTCACTGCTATCTTCAAAAAGGGCATGAGGGAGGACCTGGGGAACTAAAAACCAGTCAGACTCACGCTGATCTCTAGGAAGTGGAGGATCTACTAATCCTGGAAACCATTTACAGGTACATGAGGGAATAGAAAGTGATCAGTAGTCAGCATGGATTCACAAAGGGAAAACCATGCTTGACTAGCTTGGTAAAATTCTATGATGAAATGACTGGCTTGGTAGACAAGGTGAGAGCAGTGAATATTGTCTACCTTGACTTCAGGAAGACTTTTAACGCTGTATCCCCTGAGATCTTCATAGAGAAGGTGAAGAAGTATGGCTAGGTGTGCAGATAGTGAGGTGGATTGAAAACTGGCTGAATGGCCAGGTCGAGAGAGTGGTTGCACAAAGTCTGGTTGGATACCATTAACTAGCGATGTACCACAGGGGTCTATACTGGGCTCAGTTTTATTTATCAGCTTCATGAATGAACGGGATAATGCGACAGAGTGTACCCTCATCAAGTTTGTGGATGACACCAAACTGAGAGGAGAGGCTGATACATCAGTGTCGTGCTACCATCAAGAGGGACCTTGTCAAGTTGGAGAAGTGGGCTGATGGGGATCTCATGAAGTTCAACAAGGGGAAGTGCAAAGTGCTGCACCTGGGGAGAAACAGCCTCATGTATATGCTGGGGGCTACCCAGCGGGAAAGCAGTTTTGCAGAAAAAGCTCTGGGGGTCCTGCTGGACACTGAGTTGAACATGAGTCAGCAATGTTATCTTGCAGCAAAGAGGGCTAATGGTATCCCAGGCTGCATTAGGAGTGTTGCCAGCAGGTCAAAAGAGGTGATCCTTCCTCTCTGCTCAGCACTGATGAGGCCACATCTGGTATTGTGTCCAGTTATGGGCTCTCCATTACAAGAGAGACATGGGCATACTTGAGAGAATCCAAAGGAGGGCCACAAAGATTGTTAAGGGACTGGAGCATCTCTGCTGTGAGGAAAGGCTGAGAGAGCTGGAACTGTTTAGCCTAGAGAGGAGAAGGCTAAACATATAAAGGAGGCTCTTATCAATACATATAAATACCTGAAAGGAGGATGTAAAGAAGATGAAGTCAGGCTCTTTTCAGTGGTGTCCAGTCACAGGACCAAAGGCAATGGGCACAATCTGAAACACAGGAAGCTCCGTCTGAACATCAGGAAACACTTTTTCTCTGTGTGGATGATTGATAACTGATACAGGTTGTCCAGAGAAGATGTGGAATCTCCCACCTTGGAGATATTCAGAAGCTGTTTAGACATGGTCCTGGGCACCCAGCATTAAGTGTCCCTGCTTAAGCAGGGAGGGTTGGATAAGATGACTACCAGAGGAACCCCTCCAAACTCAACAATTCTCTGATCTCAGCCATAAACACATAACATATCATACATATATTTTGCTTTTTCATCATATTAAAGAACGAATAGTTTTCAATGAACCTACATTTAAAATGGTCACAGCCTTACAATTTCACCTGCTTTGGAAAGAATTTTGTTTTACAGAGATTCAGTGTCAAATCTCTTTAGTTCACATGGCAGTGCAGAAAGTAATAGATAGACAGTGGCACTCCAAACACATTGGCACTGTGTTTAAGTAATGAACTAAAGGCAGAATTTGGGTTTTTTTGATCATGGGTTGATCTACACCACACCAGGCTTGCTGGCAACAGACAGGGTACACCTGTCTCAAAGCAGGAAAAGAATCTTTGCACACGAGTTAGCAGGGCTCATTGAAAGAGTTTTAAACTACATTTGAAGGGGCAAAGGGATAAAACCAGGCTTAGGAGAGATAAGCCTGAGGGCGGCACGGCAAAGTTTAAGGGATGGTGTGCTAATGAGGTCCTTCGGTCTGCATTCTCAGTAGAGGTAGAGGATGGAGACCCATGCAGCAGCAAAGACGCAAGGGTTACTGATGTGTTAGAAAGCACGGAAGTGGCTGAGAATGGTCACGTAGGAATTAGGGTTTCTCCTCCAAAAAAGGTGGAGGGATCAATAGCCCAACTGAAGTGCATCTACACCAGTCCACGCAGCAGGGGCAACAAACAGGAGAAGCTGGAAGCCATTGTGCAGTGGGAAAACTATGATATAGTTGCCATCATGGAAACATGTGGGATGACTCTCACAACTGGAGTGCTGCAATGGATGGCTATAAACTCTTCAGAAGGGATGGGCAAGGAAGGAAAGGCGGTGGGGTAACCCTGTATGTTAGGGAGTGTTTTGATTTTTCAGAGCTTAATGCCAATGATGATAAGGTTGAAAGTTTATGGTTAAGAATCAGGGAGAAGGCCAACAAGGCAGATGTTGTGGTAGGAGTCTGTTATAGACCTCCTAACCAGGATGAAGACACAGATGAAATATTCTATAAGCAGCTAGGAGAAGTCTCATGATCACTAAACCTTATTCTCATGGGGGACTTCAACCTACCAGCTGTCTGCTGGAAATGCAATACAGCAAGAGGAAACAGTATAGTAGGTTCCTGGAGTGTGTGGAAGATAACGTCCTGACATAGCTGGGAGTGAGACAACTAGGGAAGGTGCCCACTGGACCTGTTGCTTGTGAACAGAGAAGGACTTGTGAGTGTTGTGTTGGTTGGAGGCTGCTTGGGCATAGTGATCATGAAATGTTAGAGGTTTTGATTCTTGGAGAAGTAAGGAGAAGGATTAGCAGAACTGCTACCTTGGACTTCTGGAGGGCAGACTTTGACCTATTTAGGAGATTGGTTGAGAGAGTCCCTTGGGAGACAGTCCTGAAGGGGAAAGAAGTCCAGGAAGACTGGACATTCTTCAAGATGTTGTGTGCCTACGTAGGGATAAAATTAGAAGGGCCAAAGCCCAACTAGAAATTAATCTGGCTACTGCTGTAAAAGACAATAAAACATATTTCTATAAATATGTTAGTAATAAAAGGAGGGCTGAGGAGAATCTCCATCCTTTGAATGTGGGAGGAAACATAGTGACAAAGGATGAGGAAAAGGCTGAGGTATTTAATGCCTTCTTTGCCTCAGTCTTTAATAGTAAGACCAGTTGTTCTCTGGGTACTCAGCCTCCTGAGCTGGAAGACAGGGATGGGGATCAGAATGAAGTCCCCATAGTCCAAGGGAAAATGGTTAGTGACCTGCTACACCACTTAGACACACACAAGTCTATGAGACCAGATGAGATCCACCCAGGGATACTGAGGGAGTTGGCAGAAGTGTTCACCAAGCCACTTTCATTTCTCAGCAGTCCTGGCTAACTAGGGAAGTTGATGGGAAGCTAGCAAATCTGATACCCTTCTACAAAAAGGGCCAGAAGGAGGATCTGGGGAGCTACAGGCCTGTCAGTCTGACCTCGGTGCCAGGAAAGGTTGTGGAGCAGATCATTTGAGTGCCATCACGAGACACGTATAGGAGAACCAGGTGATCAGGCCTAGTCAGCATGGGTTTATGAAAGGAAGGTACTGCTTGACTAACCTGATCTCCTTCTATAACAATGTGACCCACTTAGTGGATAAGGGAAAGGCTGTGGATGTTGCCTACCTAAAAGACTTTAATAAAGTCTTTGACACCATTTCCCACAGCATTCTCCTGGAGAAACTGGTTGCTCATGGCTTTGACAGGTCTACTCTTTTCTGGTTAAAATACTGGCTGGATGGTTGTGCCCAAAGAGTTGTGGTGAATGGAGTTAAATTCAGTTGGCGTCCAGTCACAAGTGGTGTTCCCCAGGGCTCATTATTAGGGTCATTTCTGTTCAATATCTTTATCAATGATCTGGACAAAGGTGATTGAGTGCACCTTCAGTAAGTTTGCAGACACCACCATGTTGGGCAGGAGTGTTGATCTACTAGAGGGTAGGAAGGCTCTACAGGAGAGATCTGGACCAAGGCCAATTGTATTAGGTTCAACACAGGTAAGTGATCTGTCTAACAACTCCATGCAATGATACAGTCTCGGGGAAGAGTGGCTGGATAGCTGTCTGGCAGAAAAGGACCCGGGGGTGTTGGTCAATAGCTGGCTGAACATGAGTTGACAGTGCACCCAGGTGGCCAAGAAGACCGTAGCATCCTGGCTTGTATCAGAAATAGTGTGGCCAGCAGGACTAGGGAAGTGTACATCCCCTGTACTCGGCACTAGTGAGGCCACACCTCAAATACTGTGTTTAATTCTGAGCCCGTCACTACAAGAAAGACATTGAGGTGCTGGAGAGTGTCCAGAGAAGGGCAACAAAGTTGGTGAAGGGTCTAGAGAACAAGTCTTATGAGGAGAGGCTGAGGGGACTGGCGTTGTTTAACCTGGAGAAAAGGAGGCTCAGGGGAGACCTGATTGCTTTCTATAACTACTTGAAAGGAAATTGTAGTGAGGTCGATATCAGTCTCTTCTCCCAAGTTGCAAGTGATAGGATGAGAGGAAATGGCCTCAAGTGGCACCAGTGGAGATTTAGACTGGATATTAGGAAAAATTTCTCCACCGAAAGGGTTGTCAGGCACTGGAACAGACTGCCTAGGGAAGTGGTGGAGTTAACATCACCTGAGGTATTTAAAGATGTGCAGATGTGGTGCTTATAGACATGGTTTAGTGGTGGACTTGTCAGTGAAGTTAATGGTTGGACTTGATGATCTTGCCTTGGCTGGACTTGATTTTCCAGCCTAAATGATTCTATGATTCTATGTTACTCATAAATAGTTTTTCTTGGACTCCACAATTCCAATATGCATATCTTGTGGCTTGCATCCACTAATATTAATCTGAATTACATAAATAATTTGCACAGTGCGGTGCTTAGGAGAATCAAATCTTAGCAGTGTGGGATACCAGAGTACTATAATACTATCATGCAAAGAAAATGCAATGCGCTTCTGTTAGCGTTCCTTGCAGTCTCACAGTACCAACATGAACTGCACAATATGTTAGGTGATCCTTCACGAAAACTCTTTCACAATGCATGGCACTGAGTGATCTCTGTTATAAATTTTGCAGAACTAACTCAATTTTCCAGGATTCTCATACGTTATAAAATCAGAGATGCCTAAATCAAACAAAGTTTTGAGGTACCAGATGTACTGTGGAAAAGAAATGTGCCCAGTCTAGATTTTTTGATCAGTTACCTCTCTGTAAATCTTTGGCCAATAATACTGCAATTAGCCTTAAATTGGGGAGGGGAGAGAGTGGGAAGGAAGATGAAGGAAAAAGCTCTCTACTTCTTTATATATTTATTTATTTGTTTTGATATGTTGCCTTCAGATGAGAATGTTCTTAGTCAATATTGAGTTTAAACATACCTTTTCATTAGTAATGATGAAATGTGTCAAGCACTTAATGGCTGTCTTTGAACTTCATAATTGAGAGAGACATCCCTTTTCCTGCATTTGACATGGAAGGCCTCTTATTCCCATTTAAGAAACAATCAGCTAGATCTTTCCTGGCTTGCAATGATATGCTGCACAGTTTTACTATTTAATCTTCCGCGTCAGCTCACTGAGTCATAAAACATTTGACAGGAGGTAGCTCTCAACTTTTGCTTCTCTTTATTTTTCTCTTTCTAACCTTCCTACAACACAACATTTATTAGACCTCTTCATGGCTTTTTTTCCATGTGATTTGAATTAATAACTTCTGTCATATTTATTTTTCTTACTATTTCTAAAAAGAAAAATCTGTATCAGTTGATATTTTTTTCTTTTTCACTTTTAATGTAAGAAACATAAAGACAGAAAACTGTATAAGAACACAAAGAATCTAAAGACGGTTGTAAAAAGATAATGTTTCATAAGCATTGCTAATTGTGGCATAGTAAAAGGTGGATCAAACTTTGTTATTCCTCTCTATTCTAAAATGCTTGGAGTATTGTCAAACATTTAAAAGCACCCTCAAATTTTTATTTTCAATGAAATTATGTGAGGTTTTTTGCTTTTAAAGAGAACCCATTCTCAGTTTAAAAAACCCTTGTAGGGGAGGTGGTTTTTTTGTTTTGTTTCATTTTTCCTGCCAATCCATATAATTTTTCTATTTTGTTGGCTTGGAAAACTGGGAAGCCAAACAAGCAAACAGATTTTTTTTTTATATAATTATTGTTTCTTTCTGCAGGATTTCTAAATGAATTTAGAGAAAAACTAATGTAATGTAAATTCCGCTGCCAAACCATCTAGGTTTGCCTGACAGAAAACTGATTCCACTAAGCCTTCTCACTCTTTTTTATGAGTCCATCTAGAAGTAGGAAAGTGTATTTATAAATTTGCTTTGCTTGTTTTATAGATGAAAAAAGGAAAATATCAAGGAAAATAAAATTAACCAGAATAAATTCCTGTTGAACAGACAGGTATCAATGACATGGTTTGTCAATATATTCCTACATTTGAAAAATATTGAAAGCAAATGAAGCTTCAAAATGTCCATGTCATTCTTAGACATTGATTTGCCAGTGTGAATGTTTATTATTCCTGAAACAATCTGAAAAAAAAAAAAAAATAAAATTGTTTGAACAATTAGACAGGCAAACTGAAAAGAAGAATCCAAATTATTAAAACTTTTTAGACACATTAACTAGTAACATTTAAAATACAGAAACAGGTCTGGATTTCATAATTCAAAATATTTATATTCTGTAATAAAATTGAATTTTATTAAGTTTATCCTAGGTAGTAATCATGTTATTTAGTAACCATCTTAAAATACAACAGTAATTTGTGCTTCAGGGCATATAAGGGCTGAAATCTGGAGTTCATTTAGAATTTGGGTTAAAGTACTTTAAAATTTAACTCAAGAAAATAACCTCTTTTTTATTTTTATTATCAGTTGTTTTTTTTTTCCCCTCTCATCCCTTCCTTTGCATATACACACTCACTCGTACACACACACATGCACACACATACGCAGAGTGCGTGGGCGGTCAGAGTCTAGTTACAGCTGGTAATTCAGTGCATTTAGAAATGATTTTGAATGCTATGGATCAGTTTCCAAAGAAATCAAAATAGTGACATATAGTTTTCATCTTCAGAACTCATTCCTTTTAAAAATATTGAATTCTGATTTTCCCTTGTGGCAAATGGGTTAACTTTAGCAACATCAAAATACATCCAGAAAGCAAAATTGTTAAACATGCTTTTAAAATATTATGATAAAATGTAATAGTGAAAAAGTTATCTAAAACCATGAAGATCAGGGCTTAACAAAATGTTGAATTTGAGCGATAGTTCCTTAGGAAACACAGAGATTAAAGACAAGGCTGATATTGAAATATGTTGGAGTTGGACTTGATGATCCTTATGGGTCCCTTCCAACTTGAGATATTCTATTCTATTCTATTTTATGTATAGAGTTGAAATATTTTGTAATGATTGAAGCGGAAATGAATTGTGGCAAAATCGAAAGAAGTTATTCTCAAAATTCTAGATATGTAGCTTAAGAGTTAATTATTTGTAACTATCAAATGGAGCTAGGGACTACCTGGAAATGTTATTATAGAATCATAGAATCATTATGATTGGAAGAGACCTCAAAGTTCATCAAGTCCAACCGTATACCCAATGCCACCATGCCCGCTAAACCAACTAAACCATGTCTTGAAGCGCCACATCTAAACATTTATTGAACACCTCCAGGGTTGGTGAGTCTACCACCTCCCCGGGGAGCCCATTCCAATGCTTAACGACTCTAACAGTGAAGAAGTTCTTTCTGATGTCCAGCCTGAACCTCCCCTGGTGCAACTTGAGACCGTTTCCTCTTGTCCTATTGCTAGTTACCAAAGAGAAGAGATCAACCCCCACCTCGCTACAACCTCCTTTCGGGTAGTTGTAGAGGTCGATAAGGTCTCCCCTCAGCCTCTTTTTCTCCAGACTAAACAACCCCAGCTCCCTCAGCCGCTCCTCCTAAGACCTTTTCTCCAGACCCTTTACCAGTTTTGTCACTCTTCTCTGGACATGCTCCAGCAGCTCAATGTCCTTCTTGTAGTGAGGGGCCCAAAACTGGACACAGTATTCAAGGTGCAGCCTCACCAGCGCAGAGTACAAAGGGATGATCACTTCCCTGGTCCTGCTGGTCACGCTATTTCTGATACAGACCAGGATGCTGTTGGCCTTCTTGGCCACGTGGGCACACTGCTGGCTCATGTTCAGCCAGCTGTTGACCAACACCCCCAGGTCTTTTTCTGCCAGGCAGATTAATTGTTAATTGCAAGTAATAAAGAAAACTAAAGATTATAAATGGAAAATATGTTAGTTGGGTAAAAATTACATTACAGCTGAGAGGCTAGTGGTAGTTTTCATTCATCTAGACCTATGATTTGACTACAGATTTATCAGAAAAAATGTTATTTTAAATCTACATGAAATTTATGATTGTTAATATTTACTAAGCTGTTGATTTTTAAGGGTTGTTCCATGAAATCCAAATTCAAATTTAAAGTAGGTAGCAAATGTCCATATGAAAAATCCAACAACAAACAAAATGTGAGTTATCTTTATTACTAGAATGAAAATTAATTCCAAAATTCGGTAAGCATTCTCACACTTACCATTCTGCAAGACAGAAACAAGACAAATGGAAGTTCTTCTGACATCACCTTGAGAAAGGAGTCAAACAAGTAATTATTTAATATGTTTTTTATCTTCAAATTGTCTAATTTGCATATTAATTAATTAACTATAGGTGATGCATATCCCACACAATAAATTTATGATATCATATTCCATTATCTTAAGGTAGTTTTATTGACATTTACACTAAAGTGGCATTAAATCATAACAGTATTCAGCAAGCACGTTTGAAAAATTGTGAAGTCTAAGCAACTATCCTCATAAAGTATCTTATGCATTCCAAGTATTAAAACAACCTTTTCCTCCGCTCAATCAAAACACATTTCAGCCCTAGCAAATACATACGTTGCATTTTTGACCCACTAATTCATTAACAAAAAACCCAAACACTTTCTATGGCAAGGATAAAATCACTTCCCATTGTGTTTGTCACTATTTTTTAAAGTTTTTCTTTTTCTAAAGTTACAATCCCAAATTCTCTCCTTGCTTTTAAGTTTACTTTCCTTACTATTAAGTTACCAGTACACACAAAAGGATACATATGGTATCTATTTTCACCTTTGATATGGTACTTCCAAACTGCATCATTATTTTTGTCACTGGAGTGGGACGCAATGCAAAAAAGAAAACTGTCATCTTCTAAATTAGCAATACCATTATTTTTGTATCCAAAATTCTTCCTGAGGACCTTTTTGGGGTATTTCTAGTTTGGAAAAGCATGGTTTTATTTGGTGGAATGCAATGAGAGTATAAACTTGTGTTATGGTTGAAGATGCAGCAATCAGGTCATTAGCATATAGATGCAATAAATTTTACATCAAGGGCAAATCAGCTTTCAGATGGCTGTTTTACCCTATTAAAACATTCTCCCCAGGATCCAGATTACTCAATATTCTTGACACTTAATCAAGGTTGGCCAGCATACAGCAAGCAAGCCTAAGTGAAATATGTATCCCAGCAATTTTTTAGCTTAACACTATCTTACGCTACCCTCAGCTTTTCAGTCTCCCAGCTTTTCCAGGTTACAGGCAGTATTTGATCATTTTCACCATATTTCCATAGCCTATTCTTTTTTTCAAAATATTTTCATAATAAATTAAATAAGATATAGCATTAGGTCCAACCAGAATATCAAAGATAGAGCACAACCTGACAAGAAATAGTAATTTTTAAACAAAAAGTGAAAGATGATCTCGTACATCATGTGGAAATAAATCCCTTTGAACTAGAATAAAAAAGGAAGAAGAAAAGGCAGTCAATAAGAGTTTCATAATCCCTAGGTAAAAGATAATGTGACTGTTACCACATAAAAAACTCCAGATCACAGCAGGAACTAGAAATCAAGCTAAAGGTTCATTGAGGAACCTGCTTGAGTTTTACCTAGAATTGATGTTGCAGAGAGACATTATTCATTTTCATGTTTTTTCATCGCAATATGAATAGCAACTTTGCAAGACCATGGACATGTCAACAGTACACAATTGTGTATAGTGTTGAGACTTTTGATGGGATGTTGTAGCTGTGTGTACACAGTGCAGCATGTGCAGCATGGTATAAATGTGATAACACAGTTGCCTACACCAGTGCAGTATTAATACTACTTTACTTACTTTGAGATTAAGTAGATCAGCCTATTCTGCTTCTAACTCTGGAAGTACTGGTGGCATTGCTTTTAGGATCTCTGCATTAGGATTGTGAACAGACATTATTAGACAGACATTTTTTTTTTTTTAAAAAAAAAAAAGTAGTTTTCTCTTCCCACTGCATTCAAGTACCTTTTTTTTATTTTTTTTTTTTTTTTTAATTTGGTCAATGTCTCTAGCAAGAAGGAGATCATCTCATGTCTATTTATAAAGGCACCTCTCTTTCTGTCCTTTCTCTAGGTTTTCAGTCAAGTCTATGGCCTTTCTAACTTCTAGTCACAGATATTGGGTAAAGCTTGGCTGTATTTTACTCACTCCCAGATCTGAGAAGCTCTTCCTGCTCCTATTTCCTTTTCACATTTCAGAACAATTCTAGAGAGGAAAAGGAACTTGTGCCCCATTATTGTTTTCATAGGTCAGTATTCTGGGTCAGTATATTTGATGGTGATAGTAATGGTCAACTAAACAATCAGGCTGTATGGAGAGTAAATTTTCATTGTGCTAACAATAGTTTGATCTGAAATGATAAAAATAGACAGACAAGTCCTTCATTATTCATCAGAATTTTGCCTTAAATTGAATGTCTTAATTTTCCACATGGGAAATTCCTCTTTGTCAAAGTTTTAAGATGTTTCAAAAAATGTTTATACTCCCTAAATATGTCTATAGAAGAAAAAATGTCAGCAGAAATATTCTGCTGTTTCTCCAAAGCTAATAAAAGATAGAAAAAAAATGATTCTCAAGAAAATTTTAGACAGAAAAAGCCAATGAAAGCTTTTATCTATTCAACAATCTAGAAGATAGCTAAAAAATCTACATCTAAAAAGAAAAATTCATCCAAAGTTCGAATCTGCTTTAATTTCTTCCACAGATAAAAATGGTGCTTCTTGACTAAAAACTCCTTTTTTTTCCCCACTTTTGTTCTCCAGTTCAAAAGCATTAGATATACAGAACCTAGAACTTAACTTCATCTCAAAGAGTTTGATGTTATCTTAAATGTATCTTGCTTAAAAGAAATTAAAGGTGGTGCATAGGGTAAATATTTAAATTGCACTTACTATTTAAGTTCTGATTTCATCACACTAATTCTTCCCAATACAGAGATCTACTATAAGGCTCTTCAAATGTCCCATTTTTCAGCTAGCAGAAAGAGGGATCAGGGTAGGAAACAAGCATTTAAGATTTAAGACATAAAAAGAAGTGCCCACAGTACTAATTTCTGTTTTAACATGTTCTTGTAAGAATGTATGTCTTCATACTCTATAATCAGTCTTACAGAAATTTTTATTTGTTTTCAGTGTAAAATCTTAGATGATTTGACTTTCAGCTTTGAATTTACAAATATTGAGATTGCATTTTTTTTTGATTTTCATCATGTTTTGATGCAGTCATCTTGCTCAGATATTCTTACCAAAAAAAAGGAAAACCTTCCAAAACATGGTAGTTGATTTCTGCAAAAAGCAGATAACAAAACAACCAAAAAAAAGCCGAAAAAAACAACAAACTGACCTCTCGTTTTATAGGTAGCAGCTATAACCAAATCTTTCTGAATCATTCTGAAATACCAGTACATTCCTATTAGGAAACATCATTGTGGATGCAGACAGCAGTTAGTATCTTGAGACTTGGTTGTGTGTTAACTTTACAACAAATCATGCTGAAAATATTTTAATAAGTTTATGTGTAACTCCTAGTTTAACTTTGGAAGATAAAACTGAAAAAAAGTAACTTCTCTGCTCATAAAGAGTATTTCAGCTGTTATCCCACTGATATTTCAAGTAGTTTCATGTAAATTTATGTTTAGATTTTGAATAACAGCTAAAATCTTCACATATATCTTTTGTTTACCTTACCTTGTCTAAGATATTAGTTCTAGACATAAAACAATTTAATTACTCTAGAAGTGAGGCATTTTTGCATGTGATTTAAAATATATCAGCAAGCATTGGCGTACTGAAGTGCAGAGCATCATATTCCTCCAAAGTCTTACAGATAGTCCATTCAGGGGACAGATCTCCCATCCATATCTCTGTTGAGATAGTACCAAAATTGTTGTGGTTTAACCCAAGCCAGCAACTAAGCACCACAGAGCTGCTCATTCACTCCCCAACTGGTGGGATGGACAGTAAAGGTGAGAAAACTCATGGGTTGAGACAAAGATAGTTTAATAAGTAAAGCAAAAACTGTGCACACAAGCAAAGCAAAATAAGACGTTAATTCACCACTTCCCATGTGCAGGTAGGTGTTCAGCCATCTCCGGGAAAGCAGGACTCCATCAGGCGTAATGGTTACTTGAGAAGACAAACGCCATCACTCTGAATGTCCCCCCATTCCTTCTTCTTCCCCCAGATTTATATGCTGGGCATGACATCATATGATATGGAATATCCCTTTGGTTAGTTGGGGTCAGCTGTTCTGGCTGTGTCTCCTCCGAGGTTTTTGTGTACCCCCAGCCTACTCACTGGTGGGATAGGGTGAGAAGCAGAAAAGATCTTGACTGTGTGTAAGCACTGCTCAGGAATAGCTAAAACATCCCTGTATTATCAACACTGCTTTCAGTACAAGCACAAAACATAGCCCCATACTAGTTACTATGAAGAAAATTAACTCTATCCTAGCCAAAACCAGCACAATCTTTTAGGTTTTTTATAATTTAATAGAATCATCACCTAGAGTGAAGTACTTAGAATCCCTGGACAAATCATAATTCCTAGTGATCAAAGGCAGTAGCCAGAAAAACTAAGTTGACAAGCAAAGGTATCATCTAAAGCAGAGGAGCAGAATCTAGAGGAAAAAGAATGGGAGATATTCTAGCAATCCAGTCCCCCTTCTCTACCCTCCTTCAGGACTTAGATGTCATATTCTGGGCAACCGTCTCCTAGTTCAGGACTTGTACCACGATAATGAAATTATTTCCAGTGCCATCTAAGGATCCCACAGGGAACCCAAGAGGACAACAGGGTAGAGGTACATAAGACCTGTAGGAGACCTGAACTGGCAGTAAGAACTGGGAGGAGTAATCTATAGCATCTAGAAGGGCAGTAGGCCTCAAGGTTTGGGCAGATGAATTTGCCTTTCAACAGTGAAGCAGAGATTCAGCTCCAGATTACAAGCACGTACACCTTTTAAATTACTAAATTAACAGGGCTGAGCAGCAACACAGATTTAGACATCTAAATGACAGTCAGGTTGTGCAATTTACTCTTCTTCTTAATGACAATGTATGCCAGTAAAATAATATTCCTAGTGGCATGCCTGGCGCTGAGGCTGGCTGGTACAGACTGGTCACACCTACAACATGAAACTCTCATATCCCCACAACTGAGGAAGCTACATGCAAACTGCTTCTTGGGTACAGTTCCTTCAAACCTTCCAAGTCTCAAATCATGTCCAGGATTTGTTGGAATAATGATGGCTGGCGTGAGAGAAAAACAATTTAACATTGTAAAAAAATGGTATTGCAGTTCCTAAGAACATTTCCAGGCATTTTTTTTTTCTGATTTTTATTTTCTAGTTTGGATAGTACCTTGTAGTCTAAGAAAATGAATAGTATTAAAAATATATTACATTACTACTTAATGTAAGAGAGCAATTCTTTCAGCTAAGAGGACTGGAATATAAATAACAGGATTTTGATGCAAATGCCATCTTCATTCCCTTGGATCTGAAAAAAAAAATTGAGTTAAAAATAACATTAGTAGTAATATTATAGAAAACACTTAAGTCATGTCAACAAGGAAACATAGGAAACTGTTTAAACTTAGAAAATTCTGTCTCATTTCCCAAAAAGGCAGATTAGTAGCTACTTGTGCTCAACAGCTGAACAAAGCATTGATCTGCAGACAAGTTTTCATATATATTTGCTAAGTTGGCCTCGGGGGAAAAAAAAAAAAGGAAAAAAAAAAGAACAAAGGATAGGAATCTTACTATAAGCAATGGTTTAACGCAATCACCTGTAAAAATTAAGGTTTTTTTCAAACCTACCTCTCTGCATTTTTCAGAAGATTTAATTGTATCATAACTTCTGCATCCTTTCTGTATTCTGGCTCAATCAGTTTTAAAGTAAGATTTTTGGAGTCTACTTCCCCCACATTGACCAAAGTTTATAGTTTAAAATAAAGCTCATGAAAAAGGTACAAGGGATTTTTTTGAGAGACTGTTCCTCTTAGTGATGACTTTTTCCCATTGTACTAACAGACAAAACCTAATTTTTCATTTTTTTGCACAACAGTTGCCACTACTGTTCCTGATATTTCATCTGCATAAATCTTTCCCTCTTCCTTTTTTTTTTTTTATTTGGTAGTCTGGGCCAGGTGGCAGCAGATTTATTCTCTAGTCACTCAACTGAGAAATATTTGGTGTAACTCATAGTATCAGTTTCTGGGCCATTACATAACAACAATTTAAAGGTCTGACTTTCTGACTGGAAGACAACTGACAAAAGGTTAAACAGCAGGTGCTGCACATGATAGCAGCAGACCTAGTGTCAGTCGAAAGACCCTAAATACCAAAATAATCCAGTTCATCAATGACAGATTCAACATCAACTCCTCCTGTCTTGCAAACCCAGCGTGAGACTGTAGCTGACAATGGAGTTATACTAGCCCAGATGAACTGTAAGAGCAGAGTTTGATCCTCAGTAGATCTCTTCAGTCAAATAACTGAATGAAAGATTTTCATGTAACAAATGTGCATCGTTAGGAGGTTACGGCAATCTCCCCTACTTCTTCCCCTCTCCCTGTGACTAAGCAATGATGCAAAGAAATCTCTTTTGGCTTTCAATATTTTCATCTTAAGCAAAATGTAGATTTCAATCATAAAATATTTGAAATTAAATTTTTGTAGCTCATCCAAAAGTAAAACCTACATAGTCTCAGGATACTTTTATTATCTCGGGAATTCACTTAATTGCCATGTGTTCTTTTTTTTTATATATATATATATAAAAACAGAAACATGGT
>NW_009593860.1:0-7556 GCF_000690535.1 Cariama cristata
CAGATCCCCCTGCAGAGCCTTCCTACCCTTAATCAGATCAACACTTCTGCCCAACCTGGTGTCATCTGCGAACTGACTGAGGATGCACTCGATCCCCTTGTCCAGATCATTGATAAGAATATTAAAACAGAACTGGCCCCAATACTGAGCCCTAGGGAACACTACTTGTGACCAACTGCCAACTGGTTTTAACTCCATTCACCACCACTCTTTGGGCCTGGCCATCCAGCCAGTTTTTTACCAGGCAAGACTATGTCCATCCAAGCCACGAGCAGTCAGTTTCTCCAGGAGAATGCTGTGGGAAACTTTACTAAAGTCCAGGTAAACAGCATCCGCAGCCTTTCCCTCATCCACTAAGCAGGCCACCTTGTCATAGAACTTAATACAGCAACTCTTTGAAGACAGTAGGAAAGCAGCAGTGTGATGATTTTGAATTTTGGAGCGTTACTGCAGTGCTATATTACTTGTGAAGACAGTTGTATGCCTATTGGAACTTATTTATGTTTGTGCTAACTCTCTCTTCTAAATGCTGTCTTAATGTTGTTCATATTAGCAACACTGAGCAGATGAAACAGTCTAAATTTCTTCCTGAAAGGACCATTATGTTGCCTGTTGCAGAGGCATAGTGATCTCTAGGCAGCCTGCACTGGTGCAATTCAGTCAACCTAAAACAACAGTATGACTGCATTGAGCTGGGTATTAGGAAACATAAATAGCTCTTTCAGCTTTGCATTAGGTCTGGAGAGCCATCAGGTATCAACATATTCCTGCTTGTACTGGATGAAAGGCATACCTCCTTAGTTATCTTTTATATCTCTCTTTTTCTCCTTTTTTCTCTCTTCCCATCCCCCCTTATTTTCTCCTCTTCTTGCTCTCTCTCTTCTTTTTTTAAAAAGACAGCTGGATTTATAATATTGCTGACCCAAGCTAGCTTCCTACTGTGTTCCATTGTGGAGGCATCAGCTATGCATTCCTGCTGTGCATGGAAAGAGCAACAAATAAAAGATACTTGGCTGGATAATGATGTTCAGTCAGATTTGGTGTAAACTGACATTATTGTTAACTTATACCAAGATAACCAAGTTGAAGAACTGACATACAGTTTGTTGATACTAAAATACACTGTTAAAACCTTCATCTCTATTGTCTGTTAAATGAATAAAAAAATTTTTTGCTTTAGATTTAGGGTAGGAAGGAGGTAATTTTGCATCAGGAACTGGATTTCATTCACACTGGTAAAGTCTGTAAGATACACCAGCAAAAGGTGCAAACCATCCTTTATTAAGAGCTTGGTGGCAAATTTCTATCTCAAGGTAAATTATGCTTATTTAACTTCCAGGTTGATCTCTATAACACCTCCTGATAAACAATTTTTTGAGATTTATTACTTCACATATGTTCAGTAGTCCAAGCAAATATGGGTTGCAAAGAAATATGAGGGCACCAGAGTTCATTCCATTTATACGTTTATGGCTGTCATGGCCTTTGATCAATTAATCATAGTAATAAGAATCTGATAAGGTAGTTTGTTGCATAAGGCTGAGCTGAAAAGTCAGGAAACTTACAAGTCTACTGAAACTTGTTTGATAAAATCAATTAATTTGGAGAGCATTGTTTTGGAATTAGATAACTCCCATGGCACAGTGAAGTTAAAAATCTTTACCAAGCACTGGGACCATTCATGCTTTGATTGAGTCTTGAAGCTGATGTGCAGCAGTTGACCAGACTTAACTACAAGGAATGATGAAGTTGGGTGAAATCAGAGTCGTAAAACATGTAACAAAACAAGGGAAGGAGCACTTGTGTGCAGCTAAGAAGTGCAGCTGTCAAGTGTTGAATGGCTTCCTGTTCGAGCGTTGTTGGGAATACAACAGTAAAAAGAGTTTTTCAAAACATTGATCTATCTGTCCATATCTTTCAAGCAATTGTTTTTCAGTAGTTAAGGTTTCAGTGCAAGTGACACATTTTCAATAGCATCTCAATAGAAAAAAATTATTGTAATATAGTGCTAAATTATTCTGTTTATTTGAAATAAAACTGTTATGCACCATGGCTTTTATTTTTGATTGAAAAATACATGTTAAATCTTTATGCCTTTGACTTTTATATCCATCAGAAAGTTCTTTTTCAATCAAGCAACTTACTGATCCCAGCTTTCCAGTAATGACTCCAGTAGTGGCAGGAAGATCTGAATCCTCACCTTGTTTCAGGATCTCATATAAAAATGATCTTGTGGGTTACTTCAGAATTCTTAGAGGTTGCTTTGAGTGCTGTGGCTTACTTTTTCAAGCTGTTTTGTGCTTTATACAAAAAAATTAATTATAGAGAGGCTAGTGTCTGGTAGAAAAGGAGCCAAACTTCTGAATTAATTTAAAACTGTTGATGATTGATGTTAATGTATGATAGCTGATGTATGGATTGATGTTTACTCCAGTGAAACTGCCTGGATGAAAATGAACTGTGCTGGCTGGAGGGGCCTTTCAGGATCCTGGTCCAGAAATATAATCTTACTTCTTTTAGGAAGAAGTGTACTGCCCAACCTGTCAAAACCCTTATAGCAATTCCCAACCAGTTAGCCAGAAATTGCTCTATTGAGCATCTTCTGCCCACCTGTATAATAGTTGTCTGGCAACACAGGGGTGTGGACATCCAGCCTCTCTGTATTGCACTAGATTTTGAGTGAAGCTGATTGTTAAATGCATGCCATATCATCAAGAAATACAACATAAAAATAATTAACACTGGAACAGGTTGCCCAGAGAGGTGGTAGATGCCCCACCCCTGGAAACATTCAAGGTCGGGCTGGACGGGGCTCTGAGCAACCTGATAGAGTTGAAGATGTCCCTGCTCATTGCAGGCGGGTTGGACTAGGTGGCCTTTAAAGGTCCCTTCCAATCCAAACCATTCTATGATTCTATTATAGTGCTCAGACTGCTCTCAGAGACAGTGGACCCATGAGTGGGAATGTTATTTGAGAACGGGAAGAGAGAGGACCTGACAAGTGCTAAGTAACTCTATAAAATCAACCTAGCAAAGTATAGAATTACATTGCTTGATCCTACATGTAAGAGATTGCCACTGACTTGAATTATAAAGAGTTAATATTTATATTCTTCACTGTTTTCAAATATACTGTCATCATAAAAACTTCAATATCATAGTTATTTTAACTTGTCACTCCTTTTTGATAAATAATTGGCTTAATTTCCTATTAGAACATCCGAAAAAAGCTCCCACATCTTCCATTTGTTGTTTTGGGATTTTGGGGGGATGTTGAGGGGGTTGCCAACATCGTGAAGAACTATCAGTATGAATAATATTTTCTATGTAAAAGAGCTTCATAGAAACTGAAGTGCTAATTAGGATGTTCTGCTGATGTTTGGTATCAGATTCACAGTGAGATAAATTGTATTTTATAAATTTGCCCTTTTTTTTTGTTCCTCATTTATTACATGCTAATAATTATTGCTGTGCAGGATTACTTGTGACTTGGACCAGGAGAATTTCTTATCAGATACGGAATTATTTCACTAAGGTTATCTGTAACAGAAATGTAAGCAGTGGGAATTTTTGTCTCTGATCTCTTCGGCTTTTGTAAAATATTTGGTGAAGGAATTGGTATCTTTTTCTGCCAAGACCAAGCAGCAAGGTAGAGCTTTCCTGTTAATACTACTACTCTACTCCTACTTCAACTTTCTGCAACTGCTTTGTGTTCAGAAACATTGAATTCTATATATAGTATATATGATTATATATATTCTTTAATTGTAAATATTTGACATATGCACTTAACTCACTGAAGCTACTTTCATAGATTTCTTCTACTGAACCTGTGTAAGAATCAAGCCCAGGACTATGTGATGAAAGTTAAAGTAAAATCATAATCTTGTTCATCGTCTCTTAGCTAAAATGTTTCTCAGTTTGAAAGTTATCTTAAAGTGCAATGCAAACTGAAAAAGGTGCTTATTTATTTTGCTGAAGCAGTTTCACACTTGTGGTTGGTGATAAATGGTATAACATTACTGAAGTTGATTAGGCACTATGCTGATATTTTTCTCAATTTTCAGGGAAACATTAGTTACATTTGCATTTTGTTGTTAAATGAGATAGGAAGAAGTTCTATGAATTTATTTTCATGACATCATGGCAGAGTTAAGATTCTTTAAATAGCAAGGCATCCTATTAGACATGCACGATTTTGAAATTAATTATATGCATTTTAATGAGGGGGAAATACTTTATTGTCATTGCCCTGCTGTTCTGTCATGGGATGTGTGTATAATCAGCTTTTTAATTTCTGCTTTCCACACCAAGCAATCACGAGTGCTTACAGAGCACAAACTGCTGTAGGAATTCATACCTTCATTTCTACTGGAAGAAGGCTAGACTGATCTGCCAGTATGAACTAACTGGAGCAATGTTATTTAAGTAAAAGGATAAGTCTGTGAAACTTAGAATTATAGAATCATAGAATCATTATGGTTGGAAGAGACCTCAAAGATCATTAAGTCCAACCATATACCTGATGCCACCATGCCCACTAAACCCACTAAACTATGTCTCGAAGCGCCACATCTAAACATTTTTTGAACACCTCCAGGGATGGTGAGTCCACCACCTCCCTGGGGAGCTTGATTTCAAGTAGACTGCCAAATGGTTTTAAGTGAGTGACTTAATTGCTCTCTACTTTTTAGCACTTTTTTTTTTGTCAGGGGAAGGTGTCTGGTAACTCTCTACCTTGAAGAGTCTAGCTTACATTAAAGAGGTGTTAGGAATAGCATTAAAGCTCTAGGTCTAATAAGTGGGACTGTAATTTCATCATAAATGATTAAAGGTATGGTTGACACCATTTTCCTGGTGTTTGAGGAACATAATGTAGTTAGTGAATAAAATGAATTCATTGTAAAGAAAATATTACACATACACTATAATTCAGACTGAAAAGCTCTATTTACTGGAGGCAAGCTTTTCATAGAACAGATGAATAATTTACGTTACTCTTTCTGCTAGCTGTTTGTATGCCTTCTACTATCCCATAGTCATTCTCAGACAACTATTTACAATTTGATACAGAGATTAAATGCCTCATTGAAGGTCACACAGGAAGACTAACAAAGCCAGATATTAAACAGATCTGTAATAATTGTCTACTTTCATATTTATTTAACACAATTTTCTAGCACTTCAGTTAGGACTGTTTGGTTGGGCAATAGCCAAAGTCAGGCCAGCTTTCCCAGCTTGACAAGATACCTATGTTTTAGTGTTGCTATTAACAGTTAATCTTTCTTCACTGATGACAAGCTGCAGTCAGAGCTTAAGATGATCTTAAACTAAACTGTATCATAAACTCACATGCTTTTCACAATGTCTTGGTTCTTTACAAGATCTGATCAAATGTTATTTGATGTAGTTTTAAATTGGAAGTTATATTTTGTCATGCGTTTTTTCCCAGTGAATTTTTCAATGGACTTTTAAAGATACTTTTCCATATAACAGAGAAATACTTTCTCTGAAGAGTTATATTTGCCTTCTCTCTTCCCAATTCAAGACAAAAGTATGAACTGAAGACATAGACAGAAGGAAATAAAAAGTAAAGTTCAAATGATGGTTGCTTTTTCTCACCTTGCAATTATTTCATGCTTGAGTAGAAAAACAAAAGAGCAGTTCCCTCTTCCCTTTTTGTCATTTCTGAGATCTAGCAGTGGTAACACAGACACACTGGGTATCCTTTCTACATTTAGGAAGATCTGATTGTATATATTAGGTTGTAAAATCCTATTGGAAAAGGATTTCTCTGTTGAATCTTCTTTAAAATAAACCCAAAAACCTAGCAATTTTTTTCCTAGCCATTCCGCTCATCTTAAGTACGTGAAGCTGGCAAAAAAAGAATGGATTATGTTTATGGATATTTTCATATCTGCTCTCATTTCAAAGAAACAAATAGTTAGTTCTAGGGCATGCATTATTCCCTTAGAAATCAGTTGTTTCCAATATACCCTTCACAGCTGTTTGACCTTGCTGCTTTCCTGCACATAAAAGCCATATTTGCTATAACATCATTGAACTGCTAGCTCTATGAGAAACAATCCATCAATTTTACAGATGCTACAAACACTTCAATTCACTACAAAGTTAACAATATCGCAGTAAATCTCACATTACCGGTTCTATTTTCAAATAATTGACTTAGGAACAAGTATTATGTGGCCCAGTCTATGTCAGTATCAGGCCAAGTAACTTATCAGCACACCACTTAGGGAAAAGGAGTGCCCCAATAGCTAGCATAGCAAGCTGTAATCCTGAGCCCACTGCCATTTCCCATCCGAGACGGGGAATTTTAGCTCACTTACAGAGACCTGCGAAGCTTCATGGTGACTGCCTTAGTCCTTGTGCCCACATTGGCCAACACAAAAATAAAAGAATTAATTTCTTGGAGCATGAATACTACAGCCTGGGTTTCGTCTCTCTTGAGTGCCTACCTAGAGGACTGTGTCACATATTTTCTGCCTTAGTGAAGATGTGATTTTTTTACACAGTGGAAAAAGTTCCAGAGCTGCAAGTGAGAATATCCATACCAAGAAAAGCCTTACGTCTTTGAGCATTCTCCTAGAAAGCCCCTGCAAGCTGGGAAGGATTGAAGGTCAGGCTCCCACAACTTGTTAAATAAAGGTAATCACGTGGCTCTAGAAAGGCCACGTATAATGATGAACCACTCCAAAATTTGGTCTACTGGCTGTGAACTCCGCTCTCCCTAAGCCCAGATGATCTGAGCCCAGGCTAAAGGGGTCAACAACATGGGTGCAGGATACCAGGGATGATGAGCAGTTGAGTAAGAGATTTTTTTGAAATAACATCTGAGGTTAAAGCTTCAGGCATTGCTCCATTGACTTTGGAGTGCCTACCTCTGCTAGGAAGCCTTCGGTGAAGTTCATATATTAATTTCAGTGTCGTTTATATCTAAGCTGCTCAGTAGAAAGACATAAACAATTTTTGAATCTATTCTAAATTGAAAGATTTATGATGAAATGTTGAGATTTTAATGATGTCAGATTTCATAAATCTAGGGAATGCTGGTATTAGCAAACTAAAATTACAAAGGGAGAAAAATATCTGTCTCCTTTGTCACCACCGCCATCAGTTACTCTGAGCACTTTGACATAAAAAGAGTGATCGTTTCCTGAGTGCTCATTTTATCAATTAAATAATGGCAGAAGTGCTATGTAGCTTATTATTCAATACATACAGATACAGTCATATCCAACGTTCTGCAGTAAATAATGTATCAAGTGTCTCGTTTGTGAATGATCTGTGATCAATTTAGAATTTTCTTCAAGTGTATTCCTTATTTTTGATTGTATGCTAAATCACATTTGTGAATTACTTTGCCAATTACTCAAGCTGTAACCTTTGTTCAGAACTGTCAAATAAGGTTGACAGTTTTCATGTCAGTTTTGAGAAAATGATTTTGCATATATTAGGCTTCTATTCTCATAACTTCACGACAAGGTCTTAGAATAGAATGTGAATTTTATCTTTAAATTGGGAGTTCCCCCCCC
>NW_009593860.1:7579-26667 GCF_000690535.1 Cariama cristata
TTGTCCCATTAAGAGCAGTGGTTATTGGCTGGAACATGGGTAACTATTTAATTAAAAAGTCACAATGTTTCTTGGAACATGGAATTTCCTAGCTGTGCAAAAACATTCAATTGAGGTCAGCAAATAACATGCTTGTTCTAATGTTGGCAGTAATAGAGTATAATTCATATGTTTCGGTGGCAAGAGCTTTGCCATGTATTATTAAAGACACAATATTTTCTTAAAGTAGTTTCTGAATCTACTATTTAGAAGGGATCGCAACATTGGTTGGATTGTGTGTAAGAGCAGTGTACAATTTTTTTCTGTTTAGTTTTCATAGTACAAGTCAAACTTAATAGATATCTATAAATCTATTTGTATGCTTCTCATGAGAATAAACCAAAGAATATTTGTGCAGTCATTTGTAATAAGTATAGCAAAAAACTGTAACGAGAAAAAAAATAGTATTTTTTTGTGTTGTAACACAGAATTTTAATCCAATTTTGTGGTGAAAGCTGCTACTTTAAGACATTTTGCCATATTCTCATATGTTTGAAAGTTAAGGTAGAAACACATGCTAGGCTAATTTGATCTGTTGTGCCATACCTTTCGGTACCAAATTTTAGATATAGACATCTCATTTTAAAAATACTGGCTTTTGTTAGTTAAAAAGTCCTTTCCCCTTGTCATGTTTGTCATTTCGCTGGTTTAACAGTATTGAGCTTATTGACACGTAAAATACTGAGTTTAATTTTTCTTCTTAATCATTACTGAAATTAACTTAAATTCAAGAATAACGGATGCCATACTTTGCCCTAGCCTAGAAAATGTACATAAATCAAAATACGTTTCTTTTCTCCTTCACATCTATGTTATATATAGATAAGCATATTTTTGGACCTGTAGTATTTTGTATTCATGGCTAAATCACTTGGAAATCTTCCTATTTGAGGTTAGTGGTAAATTGTTGTATAACCGTATGTTGCTTAAAATTTAGGATAAATTTTAAGAACTCTTTGCATATCAATTTAATTACTTTTCAGAGATTAAAGATACTGGGTTTTCATTATGTCTTTCCAGAGGAAGACAGGAAAATACTACAATATTTTCTGTGTCATCCATAAAATTATTAGGTGCTAAGAGAAAGGCACTAAATTTGAGTCTGTTCAGGAATGTGGAATAATGCAGGTAAACTGTGTAAAATTTGGGTGGATTTAGCGATAATTGTTTTGTGTTTGTGTGGATTAGAAACCACTGGACCTGCAGTTTAGATGCCATCTCGGCGCATAACCAGCTTTGGTCCCAGAATTACAATCATCAATCCTATGTGTCCTAGTGATATCAAAACCCAGCTTTGCTAGTCTCATGAACATCCTATAAAGAAATCACGTTGCAAACCTTTCCAGGTTTCCAAAGTAAGGTGCAATATATATTCAGTTACGTTGATCTAGGGTTTGCTTCCAATTTTGTACACGCAGTTTAAAAAAATCTCAAATATTCCTTCTAAAAGCTCTCACTGAAAGCATGATGCAGAAGATTACTCTAGACATACTTAGTTTCCACTATATTACACTTTGTAGATTCTGAAAGGAACGAAGAGTACTTTAGGTTGCAAACATTTCTACCATTACTGTAGGTGATGCATTAAAGGGAAACAGATTTGTTCACATCCAAACTTAATGCAGTCTTTTCACAAAGTGTCCCCCATATGACCCCACATAAGAGTTCTTTTTTTTTCATCATGGGACCTAAAAGCTGTGCTGAGCCCTCTGATGGACTCTACATTTCAGCCATGGCTTCCATTCCTCTTAAGGTTTTGACCTGAGCTCTGCCTTCCAGCTTGCCGTGTGTTTGGCTTGCTGAGTTAGAGCTTCATGCTCTCCTGCTCCTATCTTGCGTATTTTTTTCTAACAAAGCAACAATAAGAATAGTTCTGGGATTTTTGCCAAAAGTCACTTCCATGTCTCCAGTCAGGAAATATTTCTACCCTTCTTAAAGCTGAAGCCTCCAGATTCCTTGGATCACAAACTGTATTCCTGGATTTCCACAGGGCGCTTAAAACTTGAAAATGTGCCTTCACAGTACTGAAAGTGTTTGCAAATCTCACTTTTTGTTTGCTCAGAATAAATATGGTGGCTTTACAAGAGCCCCAGACAAAATGGATTATGTTAATCTAATCTCCTCAAAGAACAAGGGAAAAGATCCAGATAAAACTTCATAATGGTACATGTTGTAAAGGTATGTAAAGGCCACTATGAAAAGGGAGAGTTTTAGCTGAATAAAAATCTGGCTTTCCTGTTTCCAACATGCACACCTTAATGGGCAATCTCTAATGCAGTTTCCAGTACTCAGTAGATTGTTTTTAAATATGAAACAACACTACTTAAAGTCTGTAGACTTATATAATAGCTATGATTTTATGTCACTGTTTTGCCGCTTTCCAGGTGTTCTGTAAATTCCATTCATCTTTTTTTATGCAGGAATTGCTTCTACCCCTTGGTTTCAAAACAAAGTGTTCCATTACTGTGCTATGCGTAGTGCAGCCTGCAAATTCTTTAAAGTAGCAAACATTAACTTTTACTTCCCTCAAGTCAGCAGTTGTTTGTGTTCACTCGCTACCTAATCACTATTTCTCTTATTTATCAGCAAAACAAAGCAAAGCATGAAATAGCAGGGAAGCTCTGTCACGGTCTCTTTTAATGCAATTCTTGCATTAAACTCTACTCAAAAACTTTCACAGATGAGCATCATTCCTAGGGTAAATGTAAGAAATAAAGACTAGACAGGCTATAATGTGTAAGATAGAGCAATGAACCTAATCTTAGACTCCAATGCCATCATGTCTCAAACATTTTAAAGAATTTGATCAGACTGTGAGTGGAACAGTGAAGTTTTTCAATCTGACTGTCTGACTGAAATCTCCTGAGGTCAGATATTTTGGCAAATTTGTAGCATTTGTACAAGAATAACTTGTGTAACGAACTTTCCAGTTTTAGAGAGCAAGTCTGACATGATTACGTCAGTCCTGTGCAAAATTTTGAAAGAAAGCATCAGAAAATTTCAATATAATCAAACAGTCACACAGGCCTAGGCTAATCAGGATTTTAGTTAAAAGTTTTAACCAGTCTATAATAACATTATGATGAAGATGAAGAAAACTGTGAAATAATGTTGCTAATTTTTCCTTCCTTTATTTTTTTAAAGTTAGCTTTTATTAGTATACAACAGACAAATTAGTCATGTAGCAGGTATTAATAAATACCTGAAATAAGGAAGCCTTTAAAACTATGATTTGATCAATATTGCTTCTACTTTTTAATTCCTACTTTCTTTCAGCAGATAAGAGGGAGGTAGTTATTAGTGCACTGTAGAAAAGGGATTAGGAGAATTATGGCATTTACTTATTTATGGTCACTTCTACAGTTTTTACAGTTACTGAGCAATGTTTTGAAAACCTCTGTGCATAACTCACAGACTCACTGAATTTCCATCTTGAGTTTATTTTCTGTTTACCAGAAACTGTGAATTTAAACTCATTTTTAATAATACCCTTCGCAAATTTAATAATAAATAATATAATAGCTTGCCAAAGCATATAGGACATCGTATTGCCATGATAAAGAAATTAGACCATGTATTTAAAAAAAAAAAAATCTATTTAATGGAATTTTTTGTCAAATGAAGGAATGCTTTGTCTGCCACCATAATAATGCCTTCTTATGTTGAGATAAATGCAGAACAGGTTCATATTTTCCTCAAAGTTATTGTGCTTAACCTTTCTAGGTACTTCATAATAAGTAAGAGATTGTACTCAAAATGCATATATAATTCATTTTTCTGACCCTGCTAACAGTTTGGCAAGTTTGAAATCTAAACTTTCCTTTAAATTATAGTTCTGTTTATTTCAATGTTTGGTATTCTCATTGGTGTAAGGAGGATCTTACTTAGCTGTAAATCTTGTTGCAAAATCAAATCTTCCTTCCTCCCTCAGTCTTATAAATTAAGGCATTGTGTTGATGTCCTGCCCTTTGAGGTAATATTTGTTTCAACAGCTGAAACAAAAGCATTTGAAACCTGGAATCTAACGATGATAGGGATGCAAACTGTATTGCATGGTACAGTAACTGTTGTCTCCACAAAAAGCCAATACCAGAAAGTGAAGGCTGTAAGTGCCTGTTTCATTTCTTTCGAGTTTCTGTTAAACTACAGGAAATAATATATTCTCCTGCAGTTTCCTGAACTGTGTATACCGTGGCTGTGAAAGAATAACCTGTTCCGACTTGTTCTACTCTTTTTATTGTTTCGTTAGATTTACTGCTTATGCTGAATATGAATTCCGTTTACCACTTGTAGAAATCTCTCTTGTGTATTTCTAAGTGGTTCTATTGATTTAATTGGTGAAAGGGAATGATCAGCAGGGTCTTGGCTTCATAAGAATAACTCTATAGAGAAACTGTGTTTTAGTGAATTGTGAAGTGTCCAAAGGTTCATTTGGTTTCCTGCTTGGAGGCCGGGACCTCAGTTTCTTGATACCTAAATAGCTCAGCAGCTGGAATCCTTGCTGTAGTACTGCAAATGAGTGAAGTTTGAAATATCAGTGTCTCTCACTTGCTAATCCTATATGTCAATTGTGATATATTAAATATATATATTTTAGACTTTAATTTTTGCACCTAAAACATTCTTAGAAAATTCAGGACTCTCTTACTTTAAAATGCATCCTATTTACAAAGTTAATCATGCAATAAAAACCTGCATAATAGATAAATTGGACCCATATAGAAACAAGCATTTGTAGTTTCCCTATCAATATAATGCTATGTATTGCTTACTTTCACACTTACTTCCAGATCTGCAGTTTGGGGAAAAAAAGCTGACACAAACTCTGGCAAACCTTTGGAGAAAGAAAAGTAAATTACAAAGTTACAAACTCCTTCCCAAAAATACACTGCTTTAGGCAATCTCAGCTTTAAACATAGGGGTTGTCATGTGAAAGTAGCTCAGTAAACATGAGGGAACAGGTGGGCACCAAGGTCCAAGGAGTACAAAATATTTAACACCTTAGGGATTGAAATCCTTTGCTTAAATTGGATTTGGAAGCAATGTGGAAGTCATTGAAAATCTCAGGATGTATTTTCCACCGCTCTACCTTTCTATAAGCTGTTAAAATGCAATAAATAAGGAAAACACAAGGCAAATGTAGCGAATGACGTACAGAAAACAATTTAATATTTATATTACCTGGTACAACAGTGTCTATTGCAAAATATGAGATAACTTTACACCCATCAAAAATATATCCCCGTAGTAAAGCTCCTTTTACTGAAGCATGCATAATCCTCCTCGTTGGAAATTTGGACATGATCCTTTGTTTCTATTTACAGCACTTTCAAATTATTTTGATTGCTTCTAACTTAAAAGTCTAATATCTGATACAAGTTTCTCATGATTTGGACTACCTCAAAAAAGATTTCTAATGGAGCCTTTCTTGTATCCTATTACAGCTCCAATGTCTATCTGTTCCTCTGTGTATCATGTCTCTTGTACTTCCTATCAAAATCTCTTTCTTTTGTTTCTGTCTGGGAAATCATTCAGGGTACCAGCATTTTACAGAAGGCTGGGCGATAGTATTGTAAAGCTGGAATGGCTTTGTGACTTCCATCAAGCTGGTTTTTGACCTTTGAAATATTGGCTCCAGTAACACATTTGGGAGATCTGTGTAGTTCCCTTAAGAATTTGCAATTTTCATAAATTTAATAAGGTTCTGTCCATTAATCACTATTTCGAGCTCATGTGGATACATTGTTCAGAATTAGACAGAGAAATGCTATTCCCCTGAATTTTCAGGCTTTGAGTGGATCACTGCTAGCAAAATTATTTCATGAGCTTTCAAATGAAAACAGCTTTCTTTGGTTTGGAATTTTGGGTTTTTTTGGCCAGGAAGACAGGAAGTGGCGAGAAGGGAGTGTTATTGTTATGATGGGTAAGAGTCGATAATTTTTTTATTCTTCTCATATTGTGTGGCCCGTTTTCTCTCAGATTGGACAATTGTCTTCGTGGTTTGTGGATGGAAATAAAGCATGTGAAGTAGCTGCAAGTCACTTAGGTTACACTTGAATGGCTAATATGTATTAAGTAAGCATAGTAGGTATGCTGTGTTCTGCTATATAGAAGATCAATTTGGAAGAGAAAAAGTGATCTGAATTTAGACACATTTCACCAAAAGATATTCAAAATAGCCTGTCAAGAAAGACAGGTCCATATGGTAGAACTAAGAATATGTAGTTTTGTAGGTTCCAGATGCTCAGGACATCCCAGACATGATTGCCAGTTATGTACTATAGCATAACCTTCACCATAACCTACCTCAGTCACTGGACATACCGCAAGACATTGTGTTCCCAATGGCAACTGAATGACGGTTTATAAAAGTTTTTTTGCTGTTTTGCTTAATACAGCAGCCACAATTTTCTGACTGCTGTGCAACCATAAAGAAAGGAAACTCCTACCAGCATCCACTTTTCATTAATTTGTATTTTGTGATTTGTATCAATGCATAATGTCTTTTTATGTCTCACACTTAGTGTGGTGATTACCATTAGAATAACTGGCTGGTGTTAATAATTACGTTGTGTGGAGTGAGAATTTTCAGCCTTGTCTTTGGAATCGCACTTGCAATTCCTTCAGTGGTGCCAGCTGCACAGTGCCAAGGAGCCACACTGTGTAAAGCTGCATTTTTGGGCTACTAATGTGAATTTTTTGAAGGATCTTTTAAGGTGGAGTGGAGGAGGCATTCATTTTCTAGATTTTACTTTTAAAAATAGCACTAAGACCAAAATTGTTTTCATGCAACAATTGTTCTTTGCTCTCTAAAATCCTGTTGGGAGTAGATGAAATATAAGAAAAGAGCAATATCCTGAAGCATGACAACTACATTGTACGTCTACTACTCACCAAATAAATGCTTTAAGTAATTGTGAAATAGAATTTCTTTCACTCAGACTTGGAATGAAATAGCCATTCATGAAATACACTGATGGTACCATATTTACAGAAGAAGAAATGTATCCCCAGAGATAACCTGTAGGTAGTGTAGATTTACTATGTTCTAGTCGAGGTTTTTGTTATGCGTCTTAAAAGTAAAAGCACTATGAAAGGACAATGACTGGGAAAGAACATCAAAAGAGGTCATGAATTTCTGTTGCAAAATTCTATATTTTTAATGAAGACATTTAATTTCAGATATTTTAGCATACAAAGAAGTGCAAGATCCTCACAGCAAGACCTGAGGCTATAAGTAGAAATTATATCCTTAACTAGTGTAAGAAAAAATGCACCAAGTGCTTTCTGTTTCTTATTGTTAATAGTATAATAGGTAAGAAAGAAAAATAGAGCTATGTTCAGAACTTATAAATCCAGCTATTAGATAAGCAAGGGCCCTACCTTTCTCATTAAATGTTTGGAGGTTATAAATCAAAGAAAGCTTGAAAGATACTACTCTAGTACTTGAAGAAATGTGCTAAATGCACTAAAACCCAAGACAAATAACAGAAAACTGTTTGAGAGAGATGTACAAGTGTTACGTATTGTTTTAAAAGTTGGTTGCTTATCTACTTTCTTGCTTTATACTTAAGATGGGGATTTTTTGGCTATGTGACTTCTTACCTGATTTCTCATCAGAAATAACCACTCTGTGAAAGATATGCTCTAGTATTGACAAACGCTTTATAAAAAGATATCTATACTTAGCCTTACGCTGCCTCCTCTTAGCATCTGAAATGCAAAGAAAAAAATAGTTATTTCAAGATCTATGTTCATTTTTATTCCTGGACATAGCATTAAAAAACCCAAAGCCCCTTGAGGGAATGCAAACAATTTTGACCTGTTGTCAAAATAAGCACGTAGCTTTTCTGGATACAATAAAGAAAATCTCATATTCAGTTGAATCAACCCCTTGCATATTAGGTTAAAGTCCCATCTCTTCAAAGCAGAAGATAAAAATTATTTTTTTCTATCTATCATGCAATATTGCTGTGTTTGGAAAGCTGCATGGTTTGCATTCTGTCCAGGGAAAAGTGAAATGAAATGTAGACTGGAGAGCTGTTTTTCTGCATATGCATGATAATGTCAAGAATTATGAGCAGTTCTAGTTTTCTTTTATGTTCCCTATGTATCCCTATGTTCCCTTTTATGTATCCCAAATGGATCAGAAAACCATATTGTAACTAAACAAGCAGCATTGTTTTCTGTTGTTGCACGGAACCTTCAAACTGTAATAACATTTTTCTTGATCTTGAGTTTAGAAGCCTTGATACCATTTCTGTAGCATTTTGAAATATAACTATTAGACATAACTTTTGATTTTTACAGTGGTTTACAATCGTCTTCATTCAGACAGGAGTATCACTTAAAATAGTTTGCACTTTGCCCATGATTAAGAACTTCAGAATCTGTCTGAATGTGTGTTTCGTTCTCTCTTGGGAACTTTATATTTCTGTCTGTCATCATAATCTCTAAAAGACTGCTTCTGTTATCAGGTCTTCATGAAACACCACCAGCATATCTATGATTTTTGTTTAGAGGTTCAGGTCTTTTGAGTATCATTTCCCATAATGTAACCTTGTACAAATTTCTGTGCCTTATACTGGAAGTAAATACTACCCACATGAGCAGCTTAAGGTAGTTGCTGTCCTCAGTTACAATGTGTGAAACACAAGATCTCATGCTATAATGATTATATATTTGAAAGTATAATCTTGGATTTTGATTTACAACAGATGACTACCAACATTCATTTTACCATAGTCATATAATTTAAGAAATATTTATTGGCCAGTAAAGTATTTCAAGCATTATAGCTATTGTATTCCTAATTAATTTGGCTCTTTCTATAATATTTATTGAGTGGAGTTTCATTAATCCTTCAGAATCCCTGTCTGAAATACTTGGACATTTTCTTTTTAGTCTCTGTTTTCCCTTTCTTTTCTTGACATTAGTGAAGCAGATGAATGCCAGCTCCACATCTTAGCAAACTCCTAGTGAAAAATAAAAAATGGAAAAATTTCATTCCACTGGAAAACAACTTTAGTAAGATAAAAAGGTGTGAGCACAAAGCACATACACCTGCAAATGCGCACTGAGAGAGGTGTTTCCTCAGTAACTGATTTAGATAGCTGGATTGCAGTCAAGTGTTCTTGTTCAACCATATTTTTCTTGTGTCCTTATGTTTCTGATATTTTTAATCTATGTAATCAGATCACATTGGAGGCTGTTCTTTTAAAGGGAGTATTTACCTTAAACATGCTACATATAGACGATGGTGATTTGCTGTACGTTGGTTCTTGCTATGCTACCCGCTCTCTGAAGAAGCGTATTAATTGCAACATTAGTCATAGTGGAATTCAATGCTTTTAGACCTTGAGGTTGCTGAAGCAAATAAGGTAAAAGCAAAATTATGTTACAATACCCTTTAATCCTACGTTATCCTGTAGTAAATGTGGGTTGTTTTCTAGCTGTGTTTTAAAGAGCAGATGTCTATTTATATAATGTTAAGATTTAGTTAGGGTTTGAGAAAGGAAAATTGTATCTCTGTTCTGCATTGTGACTAATATATGCTTAAAGGATTAGATAAAACAATGCAAACCAGCCTATGATTTACACCTTACTTCTAACCAATTCTTTGTACTTGAAGCAATATCATGAATGTAAAACAGTATAGCTAATTTTCAGTGGAGTAAGTAAAGGTGTACCTCATCTATAGCAAAATATTCCCCTAGCATCCTTGGGAAGTAAGATCATCTTGTTATGGATTTCATTCTCTTACTAGCCAATTTGTATGCGTTGAGCTCCCTTCCATATGTTAACGCAGAACTGGGGGTGATAACAATATCCAATATAGCCAGCATACAGCTACAGCTTCAGCCTGAAACCAAATTTCAGTGACTCGCTATGTCTAAATCCCACCCAAAGAACTGTTATTATTTCCATGTCTTTATGCACAAACTTTTCTTAGATGTCATTTTGCTTTTCCTATGTCAGAGTGCAATTACAGTTGGTTTTCGTTTGTAATTTTATTTGTTGTCTGTGTAGCGTACCTTGCCTCTGTAGCAGTATTCAGTTGCATGAGTCTGAAAAGCTTAGCTCCTGAGCTCCAAAGTTAGGAGGAAAAGGGACACAGAGTCACAGGACAGCAAAGAGCACATGCATTGTTGTGCATAAGAAAAACCTGATACTTCTCTCTGAGAAAATTGTGTCCTTTATAAAAGTGAATTTGATGTGAGAACCAAAACCCATTTGTGACATTTACCTTGTCTGCCTAGAAATAATTGAAGTCTCTCAATCCTGCTCTGTTTTCTGCCCTTACAGTTTAATCTGCCTTAGCGTTTCACAGTCTCTTTTGCACCTGGTCAGTTTGTCACTATTATAAGTCTAACACTAATCTTCTTTCTATTTAAGCTTAGAATCTGAATCCTTGATACAGGTTACTTATTTACTTTACTTGGTCCTAAGCTTTCTTTAACACAGAGCACTTCAGCAGAGTGATTTACAGTGTTATTTCTATATAATGTTTGTTGATATTAGGGTTTTCAACTCATTAGTTTTCTTCTACTAAGTTTCTGGCATGCCTATCATGTTAATACCCTCATTTAAAACCAGGTATTCCAAATCCCACTTCTCTTTTTTAGATTTCTTGCATTGGCATAGAAACATACACACAAACAACATTAACTTACCTAAGCCCTATCTTTACAAAACAAATAAGGACAATCTATTATAAGAGGGTTTGTTTTAGCATAGAGGTTAAACCTGTGTGTCTTTAGAAATTAACAAAAGTCTTTTCAGCTGAATTATTTCGTAACTTTTTTTGGTTTGCTCTTTGTCTCATCACAGTTAAGATTTCATGAAGATAGGAGTACAGAGGGTTACATGCGCACAGGAGATGATAATATGTCCTCATCTGGTGAACAGTTGGTTGTAATATGACTGCTAATGTCTAGTATGACCTTCAGCACTGACACTCCACTTCAACATTGTTTTAACTGATCTACTGTAATAGAAAAGCAAAATAAAGTGAAAATGACATTGAACCGTATCAGGAAAGCAAGGAAAAAGTGAACACATTCAACGATGTCACGATTTTGACCTGTTCTAAATGCAGTGTTGCAAAAGCTGTCTTGCATGTGCAGTTACAGTTCTCAATGGGTCAGAAACACTGCATGTTCATTTTTCTCTTCGATTTATCATAAATAAACAAAAGCCTGACAGAGGAAGATTTTGTTAAAATAGAAATAGTAAAACAGTCATATGACAAGAGTCATACACACAGTGTTTTAAATGCACACAGAAAAGAAGAAAAATACTTACCCAGTAGAACAGAACTCTTTCTTCATTATTTCCTTAGGCTATTCTAATCCTATTGACTATTCCTACAACTACGGAAAAACATTTCTCTTCTGACAAGCATAGAAAATATTTTCTAATTGATTACATTGGATTTAAATTGAAGGAAAACATTATTTTGATGTGGCAACAAAACATGGAAACAATTCTAGGATCAAAAATCATGCTAGCTTACCTTGAATATACAATCAGTGTAATAAGAATTTAGCTCACTTCTAACATTTAAATTATAATCCAGATGCTTAATTTCCATAGCTTGTTTATTGACTTTTACTTTAAATGCTGTAGAGTTACTGCATTATGGTGAGTTTCTGCAATGGAAAGACTCGATTAAGTACTTTTTAGGTATGAGTTAAAGATTATTTTCTTCCAAAGCTGTGATACTGAACCCTTTGTTTTTAAAATCTGTTGTTCATAGACTGTATTTTTAAAGTAAGGTGTCATATAAAATGAGCATAATAGCCTAAATAGATTTCACTTTTAACTTAGTTATGAATTTTGGGCACGGGTCCTCATGAATTTAGACCTTCAAACATATACAGACCTTTGCTGATGTCCGCAAGACTATGTGCAAATGCAGAGTTGTCCCTAAATAAATTCATTTATGGACTTTTTCCTGCTATATACTATTAGGCAGAAACCAACCAGTATGTAGTTAAAAGAACTATAGATACTTCCATTTTGTCTAATAGTTCTAGTTAATATTAGAAACTATCTTAAATAATCAAAATTGCACCTGACAATTGTGCATAATTTTGAAGAATAAAAAAAAAAAGGTGATAGTGTGCATGGTAACACATCAGCAATCATCATAATCATTTCCCCCAACAATGGTCATCCTTTCTGATATTCAGAACTTTGGAAGTGTCTTAAGAGTTTCTATATTGGATGTGGGTCTGCATTCAAATAATAGAGGAAATTAATGCAGTGTTCTCAAACATGTATTGCATAGGTTTATTACATTGTCATTTCCTTGTGCTTCATGGCTAAGAATGGTTTTTACATCTGTTCCTTCTATTGTCATTACCATATATTAAATTTCTCTCTTTGCCTCAGCTGGTATTAATGGAAAGTCATGCTTTGGTTGAAATATTCTGAATGATCTACTGCCACTTACATATATTAACATTGCAATAGTCATCTTCTAAATCTTTAGCTTTTGTCTTCCAAATCACATTCCTGAAAATCAGGCTGCTTCAGCCTGATTATTTGAGCAGTTTACATTTCAGAGCTTGTTCTGCACGATACCCACTTTGCATATAAAGATCCAGGTTTCTGTGCTACAAAACAATAAAATATATGAGTTCTACATAATGCTATCATTTGAGCACTGATTCTTCCTAACTTATTTGATGTTTCATATCCTGAAGGGCAAACTTGTGATTAACTATGTATGTATAGAAGTATACACATACCTGTAAGTGTAGTTACATACAGACACACAAGCTTCATTTCAAGCTCCTCTTTAAAAATATTGAATTATTATTTCAACAGAACACTGCTTCAATTTTAATGGAGTCATCTGCTCTATCATATTTCATTACTGTATTCCTATAAGTGGAATAAGGTGCTCTTCCATGTTTTTCTATTCTTATTTTTTATCATTAGCAGTCTTATCTCTTTGGGCATTGTGCCATATATTTAGTGAAACAATAATGATGACTTTCTGTCCATGTTCTTTTAACATGCTTACCTTTCTCAAATTTAAAAACCTTCTATAACGCATTAATAAGTGTTTCTGTCATGTTTACTCCATCATCTTCACATCAGGAATGTAGGCACTTGCAGTGGAATGTAGTCTTTTGCTAGCTCACGCATAAGAACATGGAACAAAGCATCACTGAATTTTTCCTTCTACTTACAGTAGGTATTGATGAGGCTTAACTGATGTGGTGACCACTGGTTCTGAAGTGCATCGTCTTTTTAAGATACCTTTGAGAAAGGTCTGTCTAAAACACTACTGGATTTTATCTGTACTGTAGAAAATCCTGTGCTTTTTTCATTCCTTTAGTTTAAGAGTTTGAGGGAAGAAGTAGATCCTAAAATTCTTAAAAACCAAACCAAACCAAACCAAAACAAAACAACCCCAAAGTACAGGACAAACTTGCTGTGTTCGCAGTAGTCTGTCTTAATCAAGAGAATGTTATGCCATGCTGCATGCGATACTATTTGGGGTTTCCCAACAGCAGAAAACACTGGACGGATTTTATTGCTGCTGTTTGGCACAAAAGTAAGGAATTTTGAAAGACTGAAGTCATGTTTTCATCCACCAGAAAAAGAACCTTCTGGTCAAGGTGAGATAGCAAAATTATCACTCATATTCATAATGCAATGCGAAATGCTGGCATTATTCTGTGATTGGAGTACCCAAGTTAAGGAAATAGTCTGCAACTAGGGAACTGTTTCTCAGCAGTACAGGTCATTAAATCCTTCCAGGACTGACTCACCTCAAAACAGTTCCATTTAGGGACTCATATCCCTGCCACTTTTGCATGTTTAAAGTGTCCTGAAGTCTCATCACTGTTAGCACCATAAAATACCGAACAGGTTGAGTTAATTCAGAGCAGTTCAGAATTCATGATCCAGCTGTGACGGTGCAGGACAAGATCTAAATGTCCTGACAGATGTATTCTGGATGTAGTGAAAGGTTTGCAATTTTGAGAAAAGAGGCTGCCTAAAAACTGTAATACAGATTTGAGGAAAAGTTTTCAAAAGTCTCAAATTGACTTAAGTGCTTAAGAATTGTTTTCAAACACAATCATCTATCAGTATGTGCCATTAAAACCACACCTGAATGTGGTGCCAGAGTAGCATTTTAAACATTACTTTTAACTTCCATGCATAATTTAAGAGCCTTGGAAAATGTAGCCAAAAGTATTCAAAGGAAGCTAACATTTTTATAATGTGGTGAAGATTTTATTCTTACAAGCACAATGTTCTATTTTGATTCTATCGCATTTTTTGACTTGTTCTATAAAAATATTCTCTTTATATATAGTACCCATATTATAATATCTGCAGCCTACTGACAGTTGCCTAATCTAAACTGCTTCATTTGCATTTGCAGTCATACCTGAAAAAAATGTTTCAGTGTATGACAAGTGATCTATCTTAATAATTATCTCTTCAGTATGCCTTATGGTGAATAATCAACTTGTTCTAATTTACCCTGTAAAATACATAAAACAGTTTTATAATATAACTCATCTCAGAATGAGCTCAGAAAATGACCCTTCAACTGTACCTGCCTCACATGGTGAAACTGTTCTGGAGAAGAAAACCTAAATAAGTTATAATGGTTCATTTCACGTTTTTAAACCTGTTTGCCCAGAGGGGACATACAACTGTGGTGAACATGAAAATATAAATGCATGTATGCACTTGTGTAAGTGATTTAGGATATTGTGCTCTTTACTTCCTCTCAGAAGTAAGTTCATATATAGTAGATTAATTGAGAAATGATTGGATGTTTTATTTAAAACTCAAGTAATTGAACATGGATCAGGTAAGCTTAAAAGGCCTGCAAAGGTAGTCTTTTTAAATCCTTTTTTTTAGGTTTTTATTCATTTAGATAGCAAAAAATGCATTTAATCCCACCAATTCTTGTATAAAATAAATTCCATTCTATTCAGCTCTACATTTTTCTATGTTTTCCAATTGAAATTCAGCTCTTCATGCATTTTGACCTTTTCAAGAAAGCCTGCTTCATTGTGAATTGTGGGTGCATTAGGAAGGTAAACACATTCAGTACTTGTTATTCAATGAGTTTGCATTTAGAAAGTCATTGTCAATAGGTTAATCCTTTTGTACAGAGAGTCTCTTTGGCTAAGAGGCATCTTAAACAAATAAAGGTTTTACCAAAATGCTAATTTCTCAATCTTTCTGTCAATTGTCAAAGAACAAATCTCAGTGGAGGTCTTAAAATTGGTTATTTCTAGTTTACATTCACTTCATGTCAGCACAGTTTCAAAAAGAACTTCTGTATACAGAAGTCTAGTCACAGACTATTTGCTACTCTGCTCAAGAAATCATTAAAACGTAGGATTTTCTTGGAGTGTTTTATGAGGACGAGGGAAGGGATAAGTTTATCTGGTTTCCACAAATATTTATAAATACCATGAATAGCAAAGATACCAAATTCAGCAGCAGATTGACTAGGCACTTGAAAAGAAAAGAACATACCCCCAGTCTGATTAAACGTCAAGTGGCTCTTGAATCGCATATCACATTATTCACCAAGTTAATATATTTTTAGACTGCTGGTTAAAACGTGGAAGTAGAAATTAGGGATTCTGAGAGAGAATTGCAAGAAGACAGCCACTTAACTTGCAACAATTATGTGGGCAGAAGTTCAGCAATAAATAAGGTGAGGCTGCATGTACAACTTTTGGTTCAGCTGTTATTATAAGTCCTTTCATTGCTTCACAGTCTTCCTACAGGTCCTATATTTCTGTTTATTTCTACTTCAGAAATCACAGACAACAGGACTGCAGAGGAAAATGTCCATCCACCCAAGCAGGCATTAAGAGAGCCCTCCTGAGATACAAGATGCCAGAAATTGCTTTAAATTCCTAGGATCAACAATCCATTGAAACACAACTTGAGGTCATGAGTCAGAGGCACAGGAGACCAAAATTACAGTGAAGGTACTCTTCACTGGACCTCTCTGTAGATGCTATTCTCTATGAGCTACACGTAGATGATGCCCCCCACGTGCCCCCAAATTTCAGTTTCTGTTCAATTTCAAGGTGAAGTCCTGAAATTCTCCCCCTCATACCCGTATTTTCCTCCTTTTTCAGTGAGGACATACACCTTGACCAGAAAATAAATGGGTCAGTAGGAATCTTTTAGATTTTCTCACATGAAAACAGGGGTTTTTTCACATTGAGTTCTTACTGAATCCATAGCTTTTGCATTAAACAACCTATTTTAAATGCAGTGTGCAATAAAGTACTTCAACAGTCAAACAGAGCTTTCTGCTTAAAAATTGCAGTACTTCAATGCTTATGAATTGTTTCTAAATTAAGAATGTGTTAATCATAAAATATGTATTTATTGTGAAGTTTATGACTAACAGTTCTTCATTCAGATATAGTAAATATTAGAATTACATGTATTATCTGATCAACAAAATAAAGAAGTTCCTCAACTGCTTCAGCAAACTCCCACAGATTGAAGGCAAACTGGACTAAAGTCAGGTGACATTTGCTGCCGATGTGATCTATTGCTTTCTCTTGTATCGGTCTTCATGATTTATGTTTTTCTGGAGCTGTTCTTCCCCGATTGACATTTACATACCAGTTTTTTAGTATACTTCGTATTTGCACACGCATTTAATTTTTTATTAAATAGTCAGGACTTCATAGAGTACGCCAGGCTGAATGCTAAATGATTAACTAATTTAGGAGCTAATTATATGGATTCAGCTGGAATCAGAATGTGTGTGTTCAAAAGTCAAAGTGCGTACCTGCAACTACTTTGCAGAATTTGGACCCAATTAACATGAGAATGGTCAAGAAGGTGCCAATGCTTCTGAGAATAAAAACATGCTTCATTTTGCTTCTAAATATTTTTACACACCAGTAGATGGAATTAAAAGATGATATCTGGGCATGTTTTTTTTTCCCAAGGAACTTTTTACAGCATGAATTGACAGCTGGTTGTTGTATTGTGTCAGGGAATATAGTTAAAAAAAAAAACAAAAGCAAAAACAAAAACAAACTTTTGGAAACTGGTCTCTAGCCACTTCAAATTATTGTGCAAAGTAAAGCTCTTTTGTAGTCTTGAAAAGCACTTAGAATATGGTAAATAATTTTATCAGTTCCACAGTCATTGGCCTTCTGTTCCACTCTTTTGTTATGGATTTATTTAACAGGTTTGTCTGGAGATTAATTGTTGCAAATACATTAGGAACTTCAGTAAAGCTGAGGGTTGTACTGATTATATTTCTTCTGCTCTCTCTGCCTCTCAAACTATGTATTTGATAATTTTCATATTCTTTCAGATTTCTAAACCATGCAAGGAATATCTACACAAGAAAACAGCAGGTCAGTCCCAAAGCTGGCCTACTGAATGCTGGTCTAACTTTTAGTTTGCTTCCCTTGATAGAGCAGGTGAGGGAAGCATAAGCTATTTTTTTTGTCCCTGAAACTGCTTTCCTCAGGCAGGCATTTGTTAACAGCCTATGTAGCAGCAGGCTATGTTCAAAATGTTCTTCTAGTAAGAACATCAATAGCAGTAGATACATCAATAGCATTAGGTCAGTAATAAGTGCGAATAACTTGAGCACAGTAATAGACACGGCAAGAATCTGAAGTATGGGAGTACTGTTTGAAGGAAATAATATGGCCACTCAAACTACTAGCTACGTCTAGAAAAAAAGTCATAATATATTCTGTTATTTTATTATCTGTTTATTTAATTATTTATTTTAGATATGTGTAACTAGGTCAATATATTGAAATTTATTTTTTGTATTTGTTTGTATTGTAATTCCACCAATAGCTTTTAAAGAACAAAGAGGCAGGAGAAAATCAATGCACTGTTGATTTAAATTTGTGGATTTCTGAGTGTGATTAGTTAGAGAGTAATCTGGTATTTGCTCTGTTTGTATTCTGTTTATTGACTGGAACAGTGCAAGCTCTTGTGCTCGAGTATCACTTTTCACATCAGGCACTGTACATTCTCAGAGATTTAATACAGTCATAAGTACATTGTGATAAAAATTTATATTATGTAAAATATCTGTTTAGAGTTTGGAAAGTATATTTATAAAATATTACCAGGTTAAAAAATTGCAGAGAAAGGGACAGTACAATTAAACATTAATTCTAGTTTGAATGAGCAAAAAATCAGTGATTAACTAAAGACAAATGAAAATGGCTGACTGGCAGAATTTTTATAGCATTAAAATAGTATTTCTAGGAGTATACCTTCACCTTCTTGCAAACACTTCTTTCCATGCTTTTCTTGAACGCCATGATTTGTCCTTGACTTCAGTGTGGACCCACTTCGCCTTTAAGATGAGGCAATAGATGGTACTCACATTAGGGTACTTTGATTTTTGAAACTACTCTATTTCCAAAGGTTTGACCTAAATAGTAATGTTCTTCTTTATATTACTAAGTAAGAAAAAGATTTGGAAGAAAATTATGGTTCATATTAAGTTGGAGATAGCCTACAAAAATGACTAAAGATGTTGAATGCCACCTACTTCCAAGCAGACCAAGTAATTTAGAAACATCCCAAAGATCAGACAAATGTTTCATTTGAGGAGACAAGTAAAGAGATGTTTAAAATTTAAACATTTTAAAATAAAGAATAATCAGACCAAGACAGCTATCCAGTCAGCAAAAATAACACTAAAGATGATACTTTATTTTTGCTGATTATTATCAAAGTTCTAAATGAATATTCAACTGAAACAAAGACTCTGCTTGTATTGGGTTTGCATGGCAAGGTTTTGGTAGTGGGGTACTACAGGGGTGGCTTCTGTGAGAAGCTGCCAGTGGAAGCGGCCAGAAGCTTCCCCCAGGTCCGATGGAGCCAATGCCAGCTGGCTCCAAGACAGACCCACTGCTGGCCAAGGCTCAGCCCATCAGTGACAGGGCTAGTGCCTCTGGGATAATGTATTTAAAAGGGGAAAAAATAAAACCTACACAGTAGCAGTCAGAAGAGACAAAGTGAGAATGTGTGGTAGGAGCAGCCCC